>NC_084747.1:48962567-49142567 GCF_033978785.1 Entelurus aequoreus | reverse complement strand
ACAGCATTCCATGATTAATATCAATAAATTAACATTAATAACAAATGACAGTAAAATAAGCACACGTATGACTGAGGAGTCATAGTGTAACTTTGTGTGGTGTTTGAGTTGTCCGACTTTTTGTGTGGCCATAAACGCACCAGTGGCTTAGTGCTATGCGTGTTGGTGACAGATGACAAGTTGGTTTTGGCCTGGTTTGTACGGCAGAAAATGACTAGTTTTTTGAGATAGAAGTTTTTTACTCATGTTTTTGGTGTGGTTATGGCCGAATATAAACAGTTTTGCTCAATAAAGTGATCGATATAATTCCTGTCCTCGAAGCATCTCGATAGACGTTACAATAATTGAACGGTGTTCAATTGAACGGTGTTGACGAACACCGTTAGGGCCGCTTGTTGTCACTGTCACTCAGAGTTGCATTGCAAAATTACACAGAATAAATGTGTTTATTTTGTTTAGAATTCAGATGGGTTTGATTTGGTGCGCGGCATATATTTGCTGTGCGCAGAGGACGCTTGAGCAGTGCGCAATTGCGCAGGCGCGCACCTTAGAGGGAACGTTTCCTGTATGGCTGTTGACCAAGTATGCTTGCATTCACTTGTGTGTGTGAAAAGCCGTAGATATTATGTGACCGGGCCGGCACGCAAAGGCAGTACCTTTAAGGTTAATTGGCGCTCTGTACTTCTCCCTACGTCCGTGTACACAGCGGAGTTTTAAACAGTCATAAATTTAACTTTTTGAAACCGATACAGATAATTTTAGTTTAGTTTAGTTTACTCTTTTTTTGAAGGGACAATGTACAGAAACATTAAGTTCAAAGACAGATATGTTCTGTACCAGATTATAGCTACATAGCTAATTTCCATCTGCAGTCCCTGGCTACCTAAATTAAAGGGATACCAAAATCATGCAATAAAATGATGACAATAAAATCATACACAAGTATTAAGAAAAAAGTCATAAAATGCCCTTTCATGGACACATACTTAATATACAATACAACCACACCTCATTTACATCATCACACAAAGACAATACATGCTTTTGTTCACATCTGTCATCATTTGTAAAAACAACCATGATTTTAACAGACACACCTCACAATTTACAATAAAAATGCTCTCATGGATAAATATAATACACATTAGGTTGATGTGTCAAACATAATGCCCACCTTAGTGACCGTGTGAGCAGCTTTGATTGCTCCAAAGCCACTTTTTAACTTCAATTGTGAATGAAGAGTAATCTGTTAGACTTTTCAAGTTTGTTGTGAGGTCGTTCCATTCCTTTATGGCTTTATATGAAAAGGCTGATTGTGCAAAAGAGGTTTTACTAGGGATGATACTCGAAACCGGTTTTCCCGGTTGTTTGATAAGAAAAGAACCGAGTCCTCGGACTCGAATCCCTTTTTGAGAACCGGTACCCGTTATCGAGACCACTATAGTAAAGGAAAAGAGTTGATTCTTTATTCGAATCCCGTCCCGACCAGAAATGCTCCGTGGGACATCACAAGAATTGACGTCACGTAGCTCAGTCATTAGGCGCAGATAGCGAAAGCAGGAAAACAATGGACGGGAAAAAGCGCTCCAAGGTGTAAAAGTTCAAAACAAAAGCTATAATCCATCGAGTAACTTTACTGAGAGAATTTAGCAGGGTACAAACACATGACGAACACTTTTACGACCAACCGGAAACATAGCAACCAGGCTAGCAACGCACCTCCTTTACGGCAGCTGTCGCAACGTTCTTAAAACAACCGCAGCACATACATATATATACAACATAACTCCCTTTTTTAACTTTTGTTTTTCTTTCCTTGTAAACAAAACAAAATCACACTGTAGATGTGTTGTCTGTCTAATTATAAATAATGCAGACGAGGCGTGTTGGCTGAGTTCTTGACGTTTACTTTCACAGCGTGGCAACATGCAACACTTTTCGGGGCTACCGCACATGCTCGTAACTCCCGTTGCATGCTGGGTAGTGTAGTTGTTATATTCTCTAGCTCATAACATTTTTCCCCCATAAAGAAATAATGTTAACTCAATGAAGTGTATTTCTTTTTTTAGCTTTAACTTTTCATTTTTTTTAGCATTGTAACCACATTTGCAAAGAACTTTTCTCTTCATAGAATTTTCTTTCAATAAAGAAATAAAGTGCAAAAATGTCAAAGCATCATGACAAACAGTTATGTCAAATAGCAGCAGAAGTGCACTTTTTGGAGAGCTGTATTATTTTCAGTTTTGTGCCCAAGGGACTGATTTTATTTAACACAATATATTATTATTTATACACCTATAGTGATCACAGAGACAGGTTAATTTTGTGTGACTGTATATATTTGTTTCTCTAAAAAATCCCACTTAATATACTTTGGGTAACAACAGTCAATATTTATTTATTCTATTTTATTTTTTTTAGGTGGGTAACAGTCAATATTTATTTATTTGATTTTATCTTTTTATTATATAATAAAAGTGAGCTTTTGTTAAACCAAATATTGTGTGTTTTTTTTCCATACACAACAACCTATCTGGACTCGATAAGAGAATCGATAAGGAATCGGTTCGATAAGAGGATTCGATAATAGGCTCGAACTCGATAATTCCTTATCAAACATCATCCCTAGGTTTTACATCTGGGTACGCTACACCGCCCCCTGGTGGAGGCTCGTGTGTTTCTAGTTGTCACAGCAGATGTAAACTGGACAAAGTGCTTAAGTGGCGCTGGTGCAGTGTTATTTAAGATTCGATGGGCCATTCGTATTGATGCTAATCTTTGAATGTTAGCTAAATTTAACAATCTATATTTTTGGAGAACTAAACAATGATGGTGGTATATCAAAAACCGACATCGATACCGATAATTTCCGATATTACATTTTAAAGCATTTATCGGGCGATAATATCGGCAGTCAGATATTATCGGACATCTCTAATTCTGATAAGAGAATTGTCAGCTTTCTTTAGACCCCATTTATATTTCAAAGAACGTATGGCTGCATAGAATAAGAGCGATTTTGGCAGAATTTCTCAGAATTGATGAGATTTAAGTCCATCTGAATGTTCTGAACTCTTGTTTCCATACTATTGTTGTACGGCGCCTCCTCTGGTTGCCTCTTTTGCTTCCAGACGCACTTCATCAACCAATTCTTATGCCGTCCCATATTAGGGTTACATAGAAGGTCTGAGCAAGTGGTCCGTGATTTAGGGTGGCACACCTGTTAGCTGCATTATCATCCACCCCCCTCTGATTCCAAAAAGAGTTGAAGGATAACGTGTGCACTCTTAAACTGTCCGCCACGCTGGCCGTGCACCATGAGTGATGGCGTCTGGCCTTAGTTTTCTTTTCTCTACTTTTCTTTTTGGTGAATTTTGTTCTATTTAAAGTACCGGAGGGTTGTTTCAGCTGGGAGCTCTGAAGTGCATCCAGCTCAGGCTCACCATAGCTCATAACGCGCACCGAGGTCGTCCTGCGACCTTTCGAGGCCGCACGTCACCCCCCCCCCCCCCCCCCCCGGCCTCTCGTCCATCTTTGCTGTCACACTCGGGTTTAGAGTCGGCTTTCGCTCCGGCACTGCCATCAAGTGAGCGGCTTTGAAAGCCGTGACCGTCTGAGCATTCGCAGCTCGCGCACCAACACGCACTCCGAGGGACGCAAACATACAAAGTGTGTGAATGTTTCTGATTCATGCGAACACTGAGCGCTCTATCCGAGGAATCCAAAGAACAGCTGCCAAAGACTGAGACGTATGTGAGGGGCTGACATCAAGTTGAACTCCGGCCAAGTTTTTTTTTTTTTTTGTTGAATCGTCCGCAATATTTTACAAACCCCGTTTCCATATGAGTTGGGAAATTGTGTTAGATGTAAATATAAACGGAATACAATGATTTGCAAATCCTTTTCAAGCCATATTCAATTGAATGCACTACAAAGACAACATATTTGATGTTCAAACTCATAAACTTTATTTATTTTTTGCAAATAATAATGAACTTAGAATTTCATGGCTGCAACACGTGCCAAAGTAGTTGGGAAAGGGCATGTTCACCACTGTGTTACATGGCCTTTCCTTTTAACAACACTCAATAAACGATTGGGAACTCAGGAAACTAATTGTTGAGGCTTTGAAAGTGGAATTCCTTCCCATTCTTGTTTTATGTGGAGCTTCAGTCGTTCAACAGTCCGCTGTCGTATTTTACGCTTCATAATGCGGCACACATTTTCGATGGGAGACAGGTCTGGACTGCAGGCGGGCCAGGAAAGTACCCGCACTCTTTTTTTTACGAAGCCACGCTGTTGTAACACGTGCTGAATGTGGCTTGGCATTGTCTTGCTGAAATAAGCAGGGGCGTCCATGAAAAAGACGGCGCATAGATGGCAGCATATGTTGTTCCAAAACCTGTATGTACCTTTCAGCATTAATGGTGCCTCCACAGATGTGTAAGTTACCCATGCCTTGGGCACTAATGCACCCCCATACAGTGTTTCCCATAAACTGCGAAGATACCTGTGGCGGTGGGGGCGTGGCCACCATGACATCATCGAGTAATTTGCATAATTTCCTACAATGATTTGATTTTCTCTAAAAAGACTCAAAAAATGTATACTTACTAATTAATAATAACATTTTTGTTTTAAACGTCCATCCATCCATCCATCCATCCATCCATTTCACAATATAATTACAACACTTTATGTACATATTTATATACAGATTTGAACAATAAGTTATTCACTGAAATATATTTATTAATTGGGGTTTCATACAAAAAATATATCTTATAAAATATAGAAGCTAAAATGTCTCAAAGCTCTGCCCCTTTAATTAGTGCATACTAAATAATTTAACTTTAGCCTACTACTACAACCACATTATTTACCAGCAACATAAAGTGAAACAGAGGCAGAGGTGTCCTGCCACAGTCAGTAACAAATAAACAGAAAACCGTAGTGGTGGTAGATAGACACAGAGCTTCATCAAACATCTGATCCACTGAACAAAGAGCTCCAAAAATCTTGAACTTCAGACTGCCATCAGTTTTACTCCCTACACTTCACCATGTGTTTCCTACTGCCTGCAGACTTTGCACCCTTTGTTATATACACATGTTGTGTTTCTAATATAAATACATTTAATAAAGTCAAATACAAATAAGGCAACAAGTGAAGTATCCTACACTTCTCTTTTGTAAAGTAAATCTGAACAGTCGATATGGGCATCTACATCAACTATATGATTTGCCTTAAAAGCTGGAGAGGACAAAAAAAATAAATAAATATATATATATATATATATATATATATATATATATATATATATATATATATATATATATATATATATATATATATATATATATATATATATATATATATATATATATATATATATATATATATTTTTTTTTTTTAAATTTGTGGCGGACGTAATTCTTTCGTGGCGGGCCGCCACAAATAAATGAATGTGTGGGAAACCCTGCCATACCATCACAGATGCTGGCTTTTCAACTTTGCGTCGATAACAGTCTGGATGGTTCGCTTCCCCTTTGGTCCGGATGACACGATGTCGAATATTTCCAAAAACTATTTGAAATGTGGACTCGTCAGACCACAGAACACTTTTCCACTTTGCATGAGTCCATCTTAGATGATCTCGGGCCCAGAGAAGCCGGCGGCGTTTCTGGGTGTTGTTGATAAATGGCTTCCGCTTTGCATAGTAGAGCTTTAACTTGCACTTACAGATGTAGCGACAAACTGTATTTAGTGACAGTGGTTTTCTGAAGTGTTCCTGAGCCCATGTGGTGATATCCTTTAGAGATTGATGTCGGTTTTTGATACAGTGCCGTCATTCAATGTTGGTTTCCGGCCATGCCGCTTACGTGGAGTGATTTCTCCAGATTCTCTGAACCTTTTGATGATATTATGGACCGTAGATGTTGAAATCCCTAAATTTCTTGCAATTGCACTTTGTGAAACGTTGTTTTTAAACTGTTGGACTATTTGCTCACGCAGTTGTGGACAAAGTGGTGTACCTCGCCCCATCCTTTCTTGTGAAAGACTGAGCATTTTTTGGGAAGCTGTTTTTATACCCAATCATGGCACCCACCTGTTCCCAATCAGCCTGCACACCTGTGGGATGTTCCAAATAAGTGTTTGATGAGCATTCCTCAACTTTATCAGTATTTATTGCCACCTTTCCCAACTTCTTTGTCACGTGTTGCTGGCATCAAATTCTAAAGTTAATGATTATTTGCAACAACAAAAAAATGTTTATCAGTTTGAACATCAAATATGTTGTCTTTGTAGCATATTCAACTGAATATGGGTTGAAAATGATTTGCAAATCATTGTATTCCGTTTATATTTACATCTAACACAATTTCCCAACTCATATGGAAACGGGGTTTGTAAAACAAAAACGGATTCGTATAGAATTCTAGAAGACTGACAAAGACTTAAGTTGTTAAACAAAGCTCGCGTGTGCTAATGTTTGTCGAGCTTCCAAAGCAAAACAGTTGGAGCCCGTTTGAACTCTGGCAAGTTTAGCACAGGAAGGTAAAAAATAATGAATCACTTAACTTTACAAAGTTGTCTGTTGTTGAAACCTGACTCAGGTGCATAGGAGGTGTTTTAAGATGGCATTTGAATGGACTCCTCTCCACCAGGCTCATTCATTGGCTGACACTAGAGTGATTGATTAGACCAGTCACAGGCTCATTTATTGGTTGGCTTGTAGATGATGGATGTTTGCTGGTAACAGATCCAGCTTGGAGTGGGAAGAAAGGAGATGCAGCTGGTAGGCCAAACTCTATTGTCATCTCTTATTGTCTTCATTTCTATAGACCAGCATGCTGGTTGGTTTACTCGTGATGTATGGTCAGCTTATGGCCCAGTTTCATCAAAGCGGTTCAGTGCAGTATGCATTTATTGTTTGGCTTTTTAAGAGTAACATATGAACAGATATGTACAACAAACTTTCTGCCAACACACTATTGTTATGGTACCTAAATAGTATTACACATTGAACTGTGTGGGGGGATTTGGTGGTAGCGGGGGTGTATAATGTAGACCGGAAGAGTTAGGGCTGCATGGGATTCTGGGTAATGGTTGTGTTGTGTTGTGTTTATGTTGTGTTACGGTGGGATGTTCTCCAGAAATGTGTTTTTCATTCTTTTTTGGTGTGGGTTCACAGTGTGGCGCATATTTGTAACGTAACAATGTTAAAGTTGTTTGATACGGCTACCGTCAGTGTAAGCTGTGTGGCTGATGACTAAGTATGCTTTGCTGTCTCCTGTGTGTGCAAGTAATAACAACATGCAACATGTGGCTGGACTGGCACACTGAATGTAAATGCTATAGAGGACAATTACTGCAGTGCAATTAGGGCATGCCCTTTATTTAGTAATTAGAGTGTAAATAGGATTATTTTTTCCCTGGGAGTAATCTATGAGGGACACTGAGATCCATAAATCTCCTGGGAAAATCGGGGGGGTCGGCATGTATGTAGCTGAGCCGCATCAGAGTGGTCAAGGAGCCGCATGCGGCTCCGGAGCCGCGGGTTGCCGACCCCTGGACTAGACTTTCACAATATTATGCTAGACCAGGGGTCGGCAACCCAAAATGTTGAAAGAGCCATATTGGATCAAAAATACAAAAAAGTAATCTGTCTGGAGCCGAAAAAAATTAAAAGACTTATATAAGGGTTATAATGATGGCAACACATGGCTAATTAGCTATATTAGCCTACTATCAAAATGACTATGTGTCGCTGGCTGACGCAAATCTTCGTTGACAGAAATGTTGAAATGTAATATTTGTTCGACACATTTTTACAACATTGGAAAACATTAGTAAAACGTCTCAGAGGAAATGGAAATGACTCCTGGAAATGAGTGGCCAAAGGTATAGATGTGTGTGTCCAAGTTAAAGGAAACCACAGGCTGTCTTCTTCTAATGGAAGCTGGCTAACGTTTGCTGTGGTCTGGAACAACATAATAATAATGGATTAGATTTTATATTGCGCTCTTCTATTATGGCACACAAACAACTATCAAAAATGCAGGCAATGTTACATACAGACAGTGTGTCGTGAAACATGGAACAATAAACTAAATACACAGAGGACATAAGTAAAGGAATTTAAATGAGCTCAAATATACCCACAAATGAAGCATAATGGTGCAATGTGTACATACAGCTAGCCTAAATAGCATTTTAGCTTGCAGTCATGCACTGACCAAATATGCCTAGCATTACATAACAAGTCAATAATATCAACAAAGCTCACCTTTGTGCAGTCACGCACAGTATAAAACAGTTGGTGGACAAAATGAGACAAAGGAGTGGTATAAGACACGTCTTTCTGTGGCAGTGTCGGAGAAAGTTATACATGTAAATAGGGCTGCAACTAACGATTAATTTGATAATCGATTAATATGTCGATTATTACTTTGATTAATCGATTAATAATCGGATAAAAGAGACAAACTACATTTCTATCCTATCCAGTATTTTATTGGAAAAAAAACGCATACTGGCACCATACTTTTTTTGATTATTGTTTCTCAGCTGTTTGTAAATGTTGCAGTTTATAAATAAAGGTTTATTTAAAAAAAAAAAAAAATACCACATCACCCACATCTGCGGTCCTCTCCAAGGTTTCTCATAGTCATTCACATTGACATCCCACTGGGTTGTGAGTTTTTCCTTGCCCTTATGTGAGCTCTGAACCGAGGATGTCGTTGTGGCTTGTGCAGCCCTTTGAGACACTTGTGATTTAGGGCTTTATAAATAAACATTGATTGATTGATTGATTGATCGATTGAACTCAATAGAGCCGCCATTTTAAAAAAGTGTCGAGAGCCGCATGCAGATCTTTAGCGGCGGCCTAGTGGCTCTCTGGAGCTTTTTCAAAAATGTATGAAAAATGAAAAAAAATGAGGGAAAACATTTATTTTTTGTTTTAATATGGTTTCTGTAGGAGGGCAAACATGACACAACCCTTCCTATTTGTTAGAAATCCAACATGCTTCAGTGATTAGAGACTATTTGACGAGCGTCGTTTTTGTCCTACTAATTTTGGCGGTCCTTGAACTCACCGTAGTTTGTTTACATGTACAACGTTCTCCGACTTTCTAGGACGTGTTTTATGCCACCCCTTTTTTTTGTCTCCTTTTATCCACCAAACGTTTTATGCTGTGCGTGAATGCACAAAGGTGAGCTTTGTTGATGTTATTGACTTGTTAGAGTGCTAATCACTAGCTTGAATGCAAGCTAATCGGTGCTAACATGCTATTTAGGCTAGCTGTGTGTACATATTGCATCATTATGCCTCGTTTGTAGGTGTATTTGAGCTAATTTAATTTCCCTTAAGTCCTCTTAATTAAATTTACATTTGCATGTCTCATGACATATTATCTGTATGTAATATTGGCTGCATTTCTGACAGTTGTTTGTGTGCCACGTTGTTCCAGACCACAGCAAACAATACCCCAGCTTGCAAAGATTGTAATAAATCAATTAACTCATGCTTGGCACACACCAAATAGAACAATTGTAACATGTAACATGCCTTTTTAAAAAGAAAAACTAACTTTTAGATAATACTGTAGAGGTTGCCCTTCTGTGGGTTCTCCTGACACAAAGATTCCTCTTGTAAGCCCGGCAGTCTGAGGTAACAGTCTTTCATTTTCATTCAGGGATTGCTTTCCAGCAAAATATTTTCAGACTTTTCAGTCCAGCGTGTCTCAGTCCGTGCGTCTTTCTCGGGCTCAAACTCCCACCTCGTGTCTTGTTCCGGCTGCTGCTAATAAAGGCGACAGGTGATTAGATAACGAGGCCCATCTGGGCCACCTACTCACCTGTCGCTGTCTTCGAGGCCGGTCCTTCCACACCCTGTTCAGCGGCAGGCCCGCAGGCCACGCCCCCCTCCACAAATACATACTGTACAAAAGCAATACAATGTGCAATGTACCACAAGCAACTACAGTAGTTTTATGAAGTAATGCAATAATAGTGTAGTTCTTACCTTGGAGAGTGGACTTCTATGGTATTTTCTCCCAGCTACCTCTCCATCCAACACACCACCAGCAGCTTATCCATATTTGCATGGGTACATATCCTCCGTTTAGATATCATTTTAGCATTTTTGTTAGACTACTGCTTCAGTATGGTGCAGACTAGGGTTTTCCCAATACCAATATTTTGGTACCGATACCAAAATGTATGTCGATACTTTTCGATACTTTTCTAAATAAAGGAGACCACAAAAAAAGTCATTATTGGCTTTATTTGAACCAAAAAAATCTTATGGTACATGAAACATATGTTTCTTATTGCAATTTTGTCCTTAAATAAAATAGTGAACATACGAGACAACTTTTCTTTTATTAGTAAGTAAGCAAACAAATACTCCCAATTTAGCTTCTGACGTATTCAGTAACATTTATTATTTTGTCAAAATTATTAAGGACAAGTGGTAGAAAATTAATTATCGATCTACTTGGTCATTTACTGTTAATATCTGCTTACTTTCTCTTTTAACATGTTCTATCTACACTTCTGTTAAAATGTAATAATCACTTATTCTTCTGTTGCTTGGATGCTTTACATTAGTTTTGGATGATACCACAAAATTGGGTATCAATCCGATACCAAGTCGTTACAGGATCCTACATTGGTCATAATTTAAGTCCTCATGTGTCCAGGGACATATTTCCTGAGTTTATAAACATAATATACATTTTTAAAAAACAAAGAATGCTAAAAAATATCTATGTCTATCATAGTACTATCGATTAGATACACTCCTGTACTTGGTATCATTACAGTGGATGTCAAGTGGACCACCCATGGCGTTTGTTTACATTTTGACGCCGGTGAGCTACGGTGTGTAGTGAAGCATGTTTAGCTACTCCTCGTCCTGCAGGGATGATACTTGTAAGAAATGTACTTTATTTGTCGCCGTGGAGGCGAGGATTAGTGATTTAGAAGTAGCTACAACACTGCAGACTTAGCCATGTCTTAAAGCACCTCTTCCTGAGGGTGTTTCAGTGTTATAGCTTTACCTTTATCATTAGTTTTTAAGCCAAAATGCGTCCATTCTCCCTTTTCTGTCTACACACTGTGTCTGCTTGCAAGTACTCAGTGAATGTGCACTGCCGAACATGCTCGTAAAACCACGACGTGATGACTGTTAAAACAAATTTGAAAACCTGTACTTTTTAGAGGCGGTATAGTACATAATATGATTAATTAGTATTGCGGTAATATACTGTTACTAAAGCATAACAATTAGCCAAGAGAGACAGCTCGTATCCCAAAATACTCGCTTCTAATATTGTTGAGCACAAGCTAAAAAGAGCGCCACACATCTAATTTCCAGTCATGTGAACAATTCGGACACCCTACGTATGAAGTTATACTGTCCATGTCTGAACTTGCTGCTGAAGAAACACCAGAAGTTCATGTTGTTAAAAAGTTGATCAAGTGTTGTGTCTTTCCAGCGAAGGAGTACAGGACGATATGTTCCCCGCCGGTCAAGGATAAGTGATCACACACACTATATGAAACACACACATAGATCTCCCGTGACCTTCCACCTACGCAGGGCCGCAGCCTTCGGTGCCGTGACTTCTGGGAAGCGGGGAGTGATAGCTTACGTTTCATTGTCCTCGCTTAGGGAAGAAGCGGCGCTAGATCGGTTTTCACGGTCAAAGCTCCCTTCGCCAGTTGCTCCGCTTTTGTCATCGCTAACGAGGCCTTGCTGGCAACTTCGTCCACACTGCAAAAAGTGAAATCTAAGTAAGATGAAATATCTCAAATAAGCGTGATATTTGCTTATTTTCTGTCTGATAAGATAATTCTTCTCACTAAGCAGATTTATATGTTAGAGTGTTTTACTTGTTTTAAGGGTTTGGGTCCTAAATGATCTCAGTAAGATATTACAGCTTGTTTGCTGAGATTTGATGACCTATATTGAGTAAAACATGCTTGAAACTAGAATATCAACTGTTGCAAAGCTGTGTCATCAACACTCACAAGTATAAAACTACTTTTTTAAAGTAATAATTTCTTATTTTAAGCATGAAAAAAAAAATCATGATGTATGCATATCATTATGTCAAGATAATGGCACTAGGGTTTACTTAATTTAAGAATATTTTTCAACATATTTAGCAAAAAGGTCTCATTTTTTTTCTACCAAGAAAAGTGCACTTGTTATTAGTGAGAATATACTTATTTTAAGGTGTTTTTGGGTTCATTGAGGTTAGCTAATTTGACTTGTTTTGGAAAGTCTTGACAAGCCGAATTTTCTTGTTCTATTGGCAGATAATTTTGCTTAGTTCAAATAAAATACCCCTCATTTTTGTATTTTTTTTTCTTGTTTTTGAACACTGACTTTTTGCAGTGCAGGCGTTGTTTTGAGGTAAAAGGTAAAAGCACAATCACCCACATGTTGTTGTTTTGACACACATAGAGACTACGTTTACACTGCAAGCCAAAGTGGCCTAAATTGGATTTTTAAAAACCATTTTTTTCCAGCTGTTTACACTGTAAAAAAAAAAAAAATTTTTTTATCAGACTCCAGTAGGGATATTCGATAATATCGGACTGCCGATATTATCGGCTGATAAATGCTTTAAAATATAAAATATAATATCGGCAATTATCGGTATCGGTTTCAAAATTAACGGTATCGGTTTCAAAAAGTAAAATGGATGACATTTTAAAACGCAGCTGTGTACACGGACGTAGGGAGAAGTACAGAGCACCAATTAACCTTAAAGGCATTGCCTTTGCGGGCCGACTCAGTCACATAATATCTACGGCTTTTCACACACACAAGTGAATGCCATGCATACTTGGTCAACAGCCATACAGGTCACACTGAGGGCGGATGTATAAACAACTTTAACACTGTTACAAATATGCGCCACACTGTGAACCCACACCAAACAAGAATGACAAACACATTTCGGGAGAACATCCGCACCGTAACACAACATAAACACAACAGAACAAATACCCAGAACCCCTTAGAGCACTAACTCTTCCGGGACGCTACAATATACAACCCCCCGCTACCCCCTCCCCCCCCAACCCCCTCGCCCCCCCCCCCCCCCCCCGCAACCCCCTACCAAATGCATTATTAATCTACTTGTTCATTTACTGTTAATATCTGTTCTATCTACACTTCTGTTAAAATGTAATAAAAATGTATTCTTCTGTTGTTTGAATGCTTTACATTAGTTTTGGCTGATACCACAAATTTGGGTATCGATCCGATACCAAGTAGTTACAGGATCACACATTGGTCATAATTAAAGCCTAAATGGATTAATCTGCTTTGGATTTTTTTTTAGCTGTCTGCCAAACTGTAAAACCTCGACACGTATAGTGAGGGCAGAACAGGCAATATGCAATTATTGCCAGGCTTCGATTTCGTATAAGGGGGGAATAATTGTTGATTGATGACTGTGGTGTTCTTAGTGTCATAGTGTGTGTAGTTAGTATGTTCCAATAGCAGCAGAAGTGCACTTTTTGGAGAGCTGTATTATTCTCAGTTTTGTGCCCAAGGGACTGATTTTATTTAACACTATATTATTATTTATACACCTATAGTGATCACAGAGACAGGTTGTTTTTGTGTTACTGTATATATTTGTTTTTCTGAAAAATCCCACTTAATATACTTTGGGTAACAACAGTCAATATTTATTAAAAAAAAAAAATTCGGGGGGTAACAGTCAATATTTATTTATTTATTTTATTTTATTTTTTACTTATAAAATAAAAGTGAGCTTTTGTTAAACCAAATATTGTGTTTTTTTCCATATACAACAACCTATCTGGAGTCGATATGAGAATCGATAAGATAATCGATAAAGAATCGGTTCGATAAGAGGATTCGATAATGGGCTCGAACTCGATCATTTCTTATCAAACATCATCCCTAATAGTACCGTTTATGATTCATTAGCAGTGTTTCCCATAAACTGCCAAGATACCTGTGGCGGTGGGGGCGTGGCTATGGGCGTGGTTACCATGACATCATCGAGTAATTTGCATAATTTACTACAAGGATATGATTTTCTCTAAAAAGGCTCAAAAAATGTATACTTACTAATTAATAATAACAGTTTTGTTTTAAACATCCATCCATCCATCCATCCATTTTACAATATAATTACAACACTTTATGTACATATTTATATACAGATTTGAACAATAAGTTATTCACTGAAATATAGTTATTAATTGTGGTTCTTACAAAAAATATATCTTATAAAATATAAAATGTCTCTTAAAGCTCTGCCCCTTTAATTAGTGCATACTAAATAATTTAACTTTAGCCTACTACTACAACCATATTATTTACCAGCAACATAAAGTGAAACAGAGGCAGAGGTGTCCTGCCACAGTCAGTAACAAATAAACAGAAAACAGTAGTGGTGGTAGATAGACACAAAGCTTCATCAAACAGCTCCAAAAATCTTGATCTTACACTTCTCTTTTGTAAAGTAAATCTGAACAGCCGATATGGGCATCTACATCAGCTATATGATTTGCCTGAGAAGCTGGACAGGACAAAAAAATAAAAAATGTTGTGGCGGCCTTAATTCTTTCGTGGCGGGCCGCAACAAATAAATGAATGTGTGGGAAACACTGATTAGTATCGTGGTACTTTACTAGTACCGGTATACCGTAGAACCCAAAGCACTCTGAAATACTCAATTGAGCATGTATTTGTAGCTAATTTGAGGATGTCACGATGCCCGATCATATGCTCTGATATGGACCTAATTGTTTTCCAGATGGGAGTGTGTGTTAATCCATGCATGTGTGTGTGTGTGTGTGTGTGTGTGTGTGTGTGTGTGAGTGTGTGTGTGTTCAACGGGGCAAGCTGACAGCATGTTTGTCCAGTGAGATAGTGCAGAGGAGTCGTGGAGCCAGCGATGGTTGATATGTGCCTGAGTTAATGGTAAGATAATCACACGCAGTAGACAGCAAGACACATGCGACTGTAAACACACGCGTGTACACACTGTTTGAATACTCGGGGGCATGTGTTCATTTGTTGCTTTTTCTGCAATCATAAGACATCTCCCCAATAGGCACACACACTGTGTATACACACTGTAGTGTATGTGTTATAGATGGAGGCAAAGGGACTGTTTAAACAGACACGCCACAGACCAGAACACTAGGAAATAAACACATGGCAGCTGTAATGTTAACACCATCAACGTTTGCCTCGCACACAACATCACAAACTGCAGCGTGCCCTGCAAAGTCACATTACCTGCAGACATGCCTGTTTTTAGGTTGGACTGGGAGTGAATTGGGTTGTGAATGAATTAATCTCAACTGTCACCTTTTTATGATTGTATATTTTCTCATAGTGGAATACTTAAAGGGGACATATGATGAATCTCATCTTTTCTGACTTATAAACAGTGTTGGGTTAGTTACTGAAAACCAGTAACTAGTTACAGTTACTAGTTACTTTATTTCAAAAGTAATGCGTTACTGTGAAAAGTAACTATTTAGTTACTTTTTTTTTCTTCTTTTTTTTTTTAAGGCTCCCATTAATGCCCTTTTAGCCTTCATTTCAGTACTGTTATTGCACTGGAGAATAATACAACCTGTTGATCAACTTGACATGCATTTGCATTGATTGATTGATTGATTGAGACTTTTATTAGTAGGTTGCACAGTGAAGTACATATTCCGTACAATTGACCACTAAATGGTAACACCCGAATAAGTTTTTCAACTTGTTTAAGTCGGGGTCCACTTAAATTGAGTCATGATACAGATATATACTATCATATATACTATCATCATAATACAGTCATCACACAAGATAATCACATTGAATTATTTACATTATTTACAATCAGGGGTGTGGAGGGGGGGGGGGGTAGGATATGGACAGCAAGTAGTGGACATAGAGAGAGAGAGAGAGAGAGAGAGAGAGAGAGAGAGAGAGAGAGAGAGAGAGAGAGAGAGAGAGATCATAAGGCATAAAAAAAAGAATCTGCATTTGATTGTTTACATTTGATTATTAGCAATCCGGGGAGGGTGTTAGTTTAGGGTTGTAGCTGCCTGGAGGTGAACTTTTATTGCGGTTTTGACGGAGGATAGAGATGCCCTTTCTTTTATACCTGTTGGGAGCGCATTCCACATTGATGTGGCATAGAAAGAGAATGAGTTAAGACCTTTGTTAGTTCGGAATCTGGGTTTAACACACTGAACTCTGCTAAGCAATGTGGTCTACATACAACACACAAAGACAAAGATATGTTTCAAAGGGCCGATTTATTTCAGGCCAGAACAAATTGACAAAACTATTTTAAATAGCTGAAACATAACATACATAAGTAACAAACAGCATAATAACAACATACCGTATTTCCTTGAATAGCCGCAGGGGCGCTAATTAATTTAAAACCTCTTCTCACTCCTGCGCTTACCAAAAGCATGCGGGATGGGCAAGAATGCGCTAGTTATTTTAAAACATCTTCTCACTCCGGCGCTTACCTTGTCATGAAAAGCACATTTAATGAAAAAAAAACGTTATTATGGTCTTACCTTTACTTATAAATGATGTCCATCTGCAGCTGCTTCTGATCAAAGGCAGTCTTCCTTATCTTTCTTCAGTTTTAAAAGTCTCTGGAGATATTCCTTTAATTATTACCTCCTGCTTCGATTAAAAGTCCAGTTTAGAAAACGGTTTTATTTTAGATATGTAATTTTGTTTGCGATCTGCATAAGTCCAGAAAATTTGAAATCAAACCTTGGAGGCATGGCGGAAATATTTATAAATAATCTTGCCTTGATACCGAAGTACATGTCAAACTACTTCCATAACGTAAATGACCGCCATAACCACAACACCAGGGGGAGCTCCACAAACCACGTTAAACCCAGATTCCGATCTAACAAAAGTCTTAACTCATTCTCCTTCTATGCCACATCAATATGGAATGCACTCCCAACAGGTGTAAAAGAAAGTGCATCTCTATCCTCCTTCAAAACCAAAAAAGAACACCTCCAGGCAACTTCAACCCTAGACTAACACCCTCCCCCCCTCTTCATCCCATCTCCCCGGATTGTAAATAATCAAATGTAAATAATCAAATGTATATACTTGTTCTTATGCTTTCTGAACTCACAAAGTTCACTGCTCGCTGTACATATCCTACCAAGTCAGACCTACTCTGTTTCAATGTCCATTTCTCAGATGATATAATTATTGATGACTGAAGTGCTGATATCAACCAAACCTAAATTCTTCCTTCATTAGTATCGCGGTACTATACTAATACCGGTATACCGTACAACCCTAGTAATGTGATATTGGAAGTTATCTATTCATGTATCCATACTAGAGATGTCCGATAATGGCTTTTTTGCCGATATCCGATATGCCGATATTGTCCAACTCTTAATTACTGATACCGATATCAACCGATACCGATATATACAGTCGTGGAATTAACACATTATTATGCCTAATTTTGTTGTGATGCCCCGCTGGATGCATTAAACAATGTATCAAGGTTTTCCAAAATAAATCAACTCAAGTATATTGTAGCGTCCCGGAAGAGTTAGTGCTGCAAGGGGTTCTGGGTATTTGTTCTGTTGTGTTTATGTTGTGTTACGGTGCGGATGTTCTCCCGAAATGTGTTTGTCATTCTTGTTTGGTGTGGGTTCACAGTGTGACGCATATTTGTAACAATGTTAAAGATGTTTATACGTCCACCCTCAGTGTGACTTGTATGGCTGTTGACCAAGTATGCCTTGCATTCACTTGTGTGTGTGAAAAGCCGTAGATATTATGTGATTGGGCCGGCATGCAAAGGCAGTGCCTTTAAGGCACGCCCCCAATATTGTTGTCTGGGTGGAAATCGGGAGAAATTCGGGAGAATGGTTGCCCCGGGAGATTTTCTGGAGAGGTACTGAAATTCGCGAGTCTCCCGGGAAAATCGTGAGGGTTGGTAAGTATGACTGGGAGACGCAACTGCTCTGTACTTTCCCTACGTCCGTGTACCACTCCATACAGCGGCGTTTTAAAAAGTCATACATTTTACTTTTAGATACCGATAATTTCCGATATTACATTTTAAAGCATTTATCGGCCGATAATATCGGCAGTCCGATATTTTCGGACATCTCTAATCCATACGCTTAAATGCTACACAAAATAGAGATGACTTCAACCCTTGAGTTTTCTTTTTGGGCTTTCCCTATATGTTGTCATTCATAGAAAATAATATAATTAAAAGTCCTATGAAGTGTTTGTGCTACTTCTCCCAGATTTTTTTTTACAACAGAAGATTGGTAGCAATGTTTATTTTGGAAGCGTCAGGGACATGACTCTGTATTATTACTAATAATCTCTCCAGGAAAGAAAATGGAGTCAAGGTGCTCTGAGAACAGTTGAGGTCAGAAATAATCACAACAATTTAGCTTTTTTTTTGTTGCCCTATCTAGTCTAGAAGTAGCAAGAACAAGTGCGCAGGTTTAGAGGCTGCTTTTTGTTTGCTATTATTATGTTGATTGAGGTGTCCCAAGTTTTTCTTAGCCTTCTTAGTGGGATTTCTGTCCTTTCCCTACAGTTAAATGAAATGAAGCATGCGATTGTTGAGTGTTTGCTGGGTGTAAGTGTATTGTCAACTGGTGCTCGCTCTCACATTCAAATCCTAAACTGGGCCTGTTGTATTTGCCGCAACACACCGTTGGTCAGGCAGGGGGTGTGTGTGTGTGTGTGTGTGTGTGTGTGTGTGTGTGTGTGTGTGTGTGTCTGTGTTCTGGCAATGCTTACTTAATGGGGACATCGCTCTGTTTACACAGTCACCTTTAGGGGACCTCTGACGGTATGGGGACAAAAAAAACAGGTCCCCTAAAGGGAAAGTTTTTTAGTCTACACCGCAGTGGAGACTATTCTTCCTGGGGTCCAGGCCAAAAAACATCACACAATCACAAAACAAAAGAGTACAATGCAGTACAACATGATCAAAAAATAAAATGTTGTAATACAAAAATAGCAACAACAAAGAACCCAAAAAAATATATAATAACTTCGAGTTTACATAATAATGTTCATACCAAAGATAGAAAGAGCAATATAAAAATACCGTGTTTTTCGGACTATAAGTCGCAGTTTTTTTCATAGTTTGGCCGGGGGTGCGACTTATACTCAGGAGCGACTTTTGTGTGAAATTATTAACACATTACCATAAAATATCAAATAATATTATTTTGCTCATTCACGTAAGAGACTAGACATATAAGATTTCATGGGATTTAGCGATTAGGAGTGACAGATTGTTTGGTAAACGTATAGCATGTTCTATATGTTATAGTTATTTGAATGACTCTTACCATAATATGTTACGTTAACATACCAGGCACGTTCTCAGTTGGTTATTTATGCCTCATATAACGTACACTTATTCAGCCTGTTGTTCACTATTCTTTATTTATTTTAAATTGCCTTTCAAATGTCTATTCTTGGTGTTGGGTTTTATCAATTAAATTTCCCCCAAAAATGCAACGCAGTGCGACTTATATATGTTTTTTTCCTTCTTTATTATGCATTTTAGGCCGGTGCGACTTATACTCCGGAGCGACTTATACTCCAAAAATACGGTATATATATATATATATATTAGGGATGTCCGATAATGGCTTTTTTGCCGATATCCGATATTCCGATATTGTCCAACTCTTAATTACCGATACCGATATATACAGTCGTGGAATTAAAACATTATTATGCCTAATTTGGACAACCAGGTATGGTGAAGATAAGGTCATTTTTTTAAAATTAATAAAATAAAATAATATAAATAAATTAAAAACATTTTCTTCAATAAAAAAGAAAGTAAAACAATATAAAAACAGTTACATAGAAACTAGTAATTATTGAAAATGAGTAAAATTAACTGTTAAAGGTTAGTACTATTAGAGGACCAGCAGCACGCACAATCATGTGTGCTTACGGACTGTATCCCTTGCAGACTGTATTGATATATATTGATATATAATGTAGCAACCAGAATATTAATAACAAAGAAACAACCCTTTTGTGTGAATGAGTGTAAATGGGGGAGGGAGGTTTTTTGGGTTGGTGCACTAATTGTAAGTGTATCTTGTGTTTAATTAATAATTAAATAATTATTAAATAATTAAAAAAACGATACCGATAATTTACGATATTACATTTTAAAGCATTTATCGGCCGATAATATCGGCAGTCCGATATTATCGGACAACCCTAATATATATATATATATATATATATATATATATATATATATATATATATATATATATATATATATATATATATATATATATATATATATATATATATATATATATATAGATATATATATATTTATTTAATTATTTTTTTTAAATTTATTTATTTTATTTTATTTATTTATTTATTTATTTTATTTTATTTATTTATTTATTTTGCAAAAATAAAACAAAGAACCAATGGCCTAAAATATACACATTAGTGTACCAAAGACAAACAATAAGTGACGAAAAAGTACCATACATCCATTTTCTACTGCTTGTCCCATAATCAATAAAATAGTCAATAGTCAATAAAAACAGTCATGACATTAGGTACAATCTAGAATAATCTCTTTCCGCAATACTTCTCCTCTTAGTCTATTCTTAAAACCCACTATGCTGGTGATTGATACCTGATATTGTGGAAGTCGGTTCCAGTAAGTGATTGCCTTATACCAGTTTCATATGCGCCTTCACTGAACCCTTCTTTAGTGAAAAATAAAATGCTTTGTTTTTTTTCAAATTCAAGATAAAGTTATGTTTTTTTACTGGTGCACAAAATGAACCGTGCATGAACATCACCTTGTTCAAAGAACAACACAAACACAGTGCATGAACTCCCAACAAATTACACACCTGCAAATCAGATGGAAAATTAGAGGGGGAAATTGTTTGGGGGTATCCATAATATGCCGATAGGGAGAAGTCTTTATTTACACGATGAGTTGGGTGTGTCTTGACCTCAGCGAACCCCTGAGGCCGACTCGCCGAACCCCTAGGGTTCGATCGAACCCAGGTTAAGAACCACTGCCCTATACATAACAGTCTTTTTCAAAACATCAGTTTTGGGTTTAAGACGGCTCGAATGATAGTCAGATCCATTCTGAAGATGCCTAAGTGATTTTTTAAGCTTTGGCCCATAAAACATGTTTACCGGTTAGTTTGAGCGTGAGACATTTGCACAGCAGCACCCCTCATCGGGCTGTAGCTGGTACATTTAAGTGGTGAAACTTCCTATAAGAGGACAGCTCTAGTGCTGTATTCTGAGGATCATGTCATATTTCATTTGACGTACAAATTTGTGTGAATTATGCAACATTATTTAAATTTGGTCCCCTTGAACCATATTAACTCTTTTTCCCCAGGGTCCCCAGTAAGAATGATCAGCACATTACTTCATCAAGCCAGAGATTTAAAGACGTGTATGAGCTAACTGGGCAGTGGCCATTTGACCTAAATTTGTTTTTATGCCTCCACAACCTGTAGAAAGGGTGATGATCAAAAACTTGGTCCCCATTCCAAATGATAACCAGTATATGTGTGTGTGTGTGTGTGTGTGCCTGTTGTTCGTCAGCATGATTTTTGCATGCCACCATGGAACAATGTGTCACATGATGCTATCACGGGAATAGAATGTCCATTATAGTAAAAATAGCAGGCGAGTGAGAATGTGGCCGTGAGTATCCTGCACGCTTCATTACTATCTGATGGAGGTTAGGGGAAGGAGGCGGCATCCAGGTATCCAACTCTGGCAGGGAGGACTTATTTATGCACCCATTTCCTTCGACCATAAATATTACTCCAACTCCTTGACATAGGCAAGACAGCATGAAAGACTGACGTTGCATGTCTGGCTAGTGAGCGCTAATAAATTTGCAAGATGATCCATGAATAGTGGTTTTGTTTTTTGCCTGAACTTTGCTGTCCTCTCTGTGGAAGTTTGATCTTATTATTAAAAGGCCTACTGAAATGATTTTTTTTATTTAAACGGGAATAGCAGATCCATTCTATGTGTCATACTTGATCATTTCGCGATATTGCCATATTTTTGCTGAAAGGATTTAGTAGAGAAAATCGACGATAAAGTTCGCAACTTTTGCTCGCTGATAAAAAAAAGCCTTGCCTGTACCGGAAGTAGCGTGACGTCACAGGAGCTAGTATTCCTCACAATTCTCCGTTGTTTACAATGGAGCGAGAGAGATTCGGACCGAGAAAGTGATGATTACCCCATTAATTTGAGCGAGGATGAAAGATTCGTACATGAGGAACGTTACAGTGAATGACTTGAGAGGCAGCGATGGACGTATCTTTTTTCGCTCTGACCGTAACTTAGGTACAAGCTGGCTCATTGGATTCCACACTCTCTCCTTTTTCTATTGTAGATCACAGATTTGTATTTTAAACCACCTCGGATACTATATCCTCTTGAAAATGAGAGTCGAGAACGCGAGACATTCAGTGCCTTTTATCTCCACGACAATACATCGGCGAAATGCTTTAGCTACGAGCTAACGTGATAGCATCGTGCTTTAACTGCATATAGAAACAAAAGAAATAAACCCCTGACTGGAAGTATAGATAGAAAATCAACAATACTATTAAACCGTGGACATGTAAATACACGGTTAATGCTTTCCAGGCTGGCGAAGGTTAACAATGCTGTGCTAATGACGCCATTGAAGCTAACTTAGCAACCGGACTGCACAGAGCTATGCTAAAAACATTAGCTCTCCACCTACGCCAGCCAGCCCTCATTTGCTCATCAACACCCGTGCTCACCTGCGTTCCAGCGATCGGCAGAAGGACGAAGGACTTCACCCGATGCGTTTGGCGGCCCGGAGACGTAGGAAGTCAAGGTGAAGTCGGCGGCTAGCGCGGCTAGCACGGCTAGCGCTCCAACAAAGTCCTCCTGGTTGTGTTGCTGTAGTCCGCTGCTAATACACTGATCCCACCTACAACTGTCTTCTTTGCAGCCTTCATTGTTCATTAAAAAAATTGCAAAAGATGTCCAGAATACTGTGGAATTATGAAATGAAAACAGAGCTTTTTGTATAGGATTCTACGGGGTACCATAACTTCCGTTATACTGACTTCGTCATGCGCATACGTCATCATACCGCGATGTTTCAGCCGGATATTTCCTGGGAATTTTAAAATGTCACTTTATAAGTTAACCCGGCCGTATTGGCATGTGTTGCAATGTTAAGATTTCATCATTGATATATAAACTATCAGACTGCGTGGTCGCTAGTAGTGGCTTTCAGTAGGCCTTTAATGTGAATTGTGATTCAGTGGCATCTAATATGAATGTCATTTTTCAAACACAATCAAATGCAAAAATGTTCAGCAATTTTAACATGTAACATGCCTTTAAAAATAACTTTTAGACAAGAAATATTGTTTAAAACACATTACAATAGTATAGACTAGTGTTGTCCAGATACCAATATTTTGTACCGGTACCGGTACCCAAATTATTTCGATACTTTTCGGTACTTTTCTAACAAAAAAATTGCATTATTGGCTTTATTTTAACAAAAAAATCTTACGGTACATTAAACATATGTTTCTTATTGCAAGTTTGTCCTTAAATAAAATAGTGAACATTCTAGACCAATGTTTTTCAACCTTTTTGGAGCCAAGGCACATTTTTTGCGTTGGAAAAATCCGGAGGCACACCACCAGCAGAAATCATTAAAAAACGAAACTCAGTTGACAATAAAAAGTCGTTGGATACGACTTTAAACCATAACCAAGCATGCATCACTATAGCTCTTGTCTCAAAGTAGGTGTACTGTCACCACCTGTCACATCACGCCCTGACTTGTTTGGAGTTTTTTTTTGCTGTTTTCCTGTGTGTAGTGTTTTAGTTCTTGTCTTGCGCTCCTATTTTGGTGGATTTTTCTCTTGTTTTTGGTATTTTCCTGTAGCAGTTTCATGTCTTCCTTTGAGCGATATTTCCCGCATCTACTTTGTTTTAGCAATCAAGAATATTTCAGTTGTTTTTATCCTTCTTTGTGGGGACAATATTGATTGTCATGTCACGCCGTCTTTGCTCCACAGTAAGTCTTTGCTGTCGTCCAGCATTCTGTTTTTGTTTACTTTGTAGCCAGTTCAGTTTTAGTTTCGTTCTGCATAGCTTTCCCTAAGCTTCAATGCCTTTTCTTAGGGGCACTTACCTTTTGTTTATTTTTGGTTTAAGCATTAGACACCTTTTTACCTGCACGCTGCCTCCCGCTGTTTCCGACATCTACAAAGCAATTAGCTACCGGCTGCCACCTACTGATATGGAAGAGTATTACACGGTTACTCTGCCGAGCTCTAGACAGCACCGACACTTAACAACAACACATCATTTGCAGACTATAATTACTGGTTTGCAAAAAATATTTTTAACCCAAATAGGAGGCACATCAAATCAAATCAACTTTATTTATAAAGCACATTTAAATTTACCACAGGGGTAGCCAAAGTGCTGTACAATGGGCAGGTTAAAAGATAATACGAGAACCAAGCAAACACAACACAACACTAACAGAGCACGATAAAAAATAAATAAATAAAATAAATAGAACATAAAAACAGGTTCACAGCAGGTGTATTATGGGGCGCCATAGCAGGATGGATATCACTCAGTGTTAAAAGCCATGGAATAAAAGTATGCTTTAAGAGAGATTTAAAAACAGGAAGAGAGGAGGCCTGTCTAACACTCATAGGTAGGTCGTTCCAGAGCTTGGGAGCAGCAGCGGCGAAAGCTCTGTCACCTCTAAGCTTACACATACACATCAGACTGTATCTCACTGTATCGCCCTAGACAACTTGTCTTTTATTAGTAAGTAAGCAAACAAAGGCTCCTAATTTAGTCTGCTGACGTATTCAGTAACATATTGTGTCATTTTCCATTCTATTATTTTGTCAAAATGATTAAGGACAAGTGGTAGAAAATGAATTATTAATCTACTTGTTCATTTACTGTTAATATCTGCTTACTTTCTCTTTTAACATGTTCTATTTACACTTCTGTTAAAATGTAATAATCACTTATTCTTCTGTTGTTTGATACTTTACATTAGTTTTGGATGATGCCACAAATTTGGGTATCAATACAATACCAAGTCGGTACAGGATCATACATTGGTCATATTCAAAGTCCTCATGTGTCCAGGGACATATTTCCTGAGTTTATAAACATGATATAACATTTAAAAAAAACGAAAGAAGATTTTTTGCACGTAATTATAGTTACGCTACTCTACTTGGTATCATTACAGTGGATGTCAGGTGTAGATCCACCCATGGCGTTTGTTTACATTTTGACGCCGGTGTGCAGTGAAGCATGTTTAGCTATTCCTCGTCCTGCAGGGATGATACTTGTAAAAAACATACTTTATTTGTCGCCATGGAGACAAGGATTAGTGATTTAGAAGTAGCTAAAACACCGCCAACTGCAGCTGGACTTTAGCATTGCACTTTAGCACTTGCCAACCCTCCCGGTTTTACCGGGAGACTCCCGGAATTCAGCACCTCTCCCAATAACCTCCGGAAGAAATGTTCTCCCGATAAACTCCCGGAATTCAGCCGGAGCTGGAGGCCGTGCCCCCTCCAGCTCCATGCGGACCTGAGTAGGGACAGCGGCGACAGTCTGTTTTCACATTCGCTTTCCCACGATACAAACAGCGTGCCTGGCCAATCACGTTATAACTGTAGAATGATCGAGGGCGAGTCCTTGGTTTCTTATGTGGGTTTATTGTTAGGCAGTTTCATTAACGTCCTCCCAGCGCGGTAACAACACACAACAACAGCAGTCACGTTTTCGTCTACCGTAAAGCAGTTCGTCTGCCGTAAACAGCAATGTTGTGACACTCTTAAACAGGACAATACTGTCATCTACTGGATAGCCTCCGGAACACTGAAATTCAAGTATTTCTTTTATTTATATGTATAATAAAATAAATATATACAGCCAGAATTCACTGAAAGTCAAGTATTTCATATATATATATATATATATATATATATATATATATATATATATATATATATATATATATATATATATATATATAATATATATGACATACTCGAGTTGGTGAATTCTAGCTGTAAATATACTCCTCCCCTCTTAACCACGCCCCCCGCCCACGCCCCACCCCACCGCCCACCCCCCGGAATCGGAGGTCTCAAGGTGCTTTAGCCACTAGCTTTTAGCCATGTCTTAAAGCACCTCTTCCGGTGGGCATTTAAGTGTTATAACTTCACCTTCATCGTTATTTTTTAAGCCAAAGGCGGTATAGTACAAAATATGATTCATTAGTACCGCGGTACTATACCGTACAACCCTAGTATAGACTAAAAACAACTACAGTAGTTTTATGAAATAATGTAATAATTATTGTTCAGGATTTACCTTGGAGAACAGACTTTTGTAGGTGTCTCCAACGGGCTGCTTCTCTGTCGTGTAACGATAGAAATTAGGGAATCGTCATTTCGGGGCCGACAACAAGCTGTGCCAGTACACTAAGGGGAATGCCGACCACCCAAACCGAAACACAGCAAACGCTATATTGGCCTCCATGAATAAGTGTCCGTTGCAGACCAATAGGTTGGGCAACCGTTCGGGCATGTTTTAATGGTTTGTTTGTTTGTTTGTTTGATTCAGTCATCCACATAATAACCAAATAAGAGTGATATTTGCTTATTTTCTGTCTAATAAGACAATTCTTCTCACTAAGCAGATTTTATATTAGAGTCTTTTACTTGTTTTAAGGGTTTTGGTCCTGAATTATCTCAGTAAGATATCACAGCTTGTAGCTGAGATTTTATGACCTATATTGAGTATCGAAACTAGAATATCAACTGTTGCAAAGCTGTGTCATCAACACTCACAAGTATTAAACTAATTTTTTAAAGTAATCATTTCTTATTTCAAGCATGAAAAAAAAAAATCATGATTTTGACACAATTGTGTCTCATAATTAAAACAGATGACAGCCAAATGGACTTTGCTGTTTTATTTTCAATGAAACAATAGAAAACACGTACTCATATAGTAGTACAGTTGGCACAGTACAGTAAACGGACAGTTAATATTTAAACATTTGACATTTCAAACAATTTTGAACAGAAATAGTTCATGCACATTCAGATAAATACCTCAAAATTACAATTTAAAAAATTTTGGCCGGGGGCCGGGCTGCATATATGCGCACTAATTGACTGAAAGAGCACGCACTTGACGCGATGATGTCATGTTATCGATGGAAAAATGCATTTTTAGACCATATGATTTTCCCGAGCGGCTAGGAGACCCCGAGAGTAACAAGCGGTTGCCTTGTTGCCTTTCCATTAAGAACAATAAATTAGTTTTTAGTATAAGTTTGCTGGTTTCAATAAAATGTAATGCCGAGCGCATATCATTATGTCAAGATAATGGCACTAGCATTTACTTCATTTAAGAATGTTTCAACATATTGAGCAAAAAGGTCTCTTTTTTTTTGCTACCAAGAAAAGTGCACTTGTTATTAGTGAGAATATACTTATTTTAAGGTATTTTTGGGTTCATTGAGGTTAGCTAATTTTACTTGTTTTGGAAAGTCTTGACAAGCCACATTTTCTTGTTCTATAGGCAGATCATTTTGCTTAGTTCAAATAAAATACCCCTCATTTTTGTATTTTTCTGTCTTGTTTTTGAACACTGACTTGGTTGCAGGGCAGGAATGTGTGAAAAAAATACTGCTTCAACTGGCCTTGAAAATACTCATAACTCAAGCCGAGAGACCGCTCATATCTCAAAATACTCGTAAGTTGCGGTATACCACTGTACTTGGAAAAAAATGAAGCTTGTGTACTTCATTCTTCCACAGGTTTATCAGTGTGGCCTCTAATTGATGTGACACTCCCACAACCTTCGTCCAATCAACTTCAATGTGTTCCAAACTGTTCATGTTGACTTATTCCCTACAAAACTATCCATTTAGCCTGCCAAATTAGTTTGGCTTGAATCTAAACAGCCGTTCATTGTTGATTGAAGGTCAGGTGGCCTTCATTTTTCAAGCTTTATGTAGTGATGGATGAGCTTGAACTGTGTTCAAGTAGCGCTTACATTGGTAACACTGGGAATCATTACAAAATGCAGGCGTCCTAATCCATTTTATTGCCAAAAAGTGATCACAATTTGGGCGTTAGGAGACTGCGTGACTATTCAATCACGTTGCGTCAGTCTCGGCAAAGGATATAAAGATGAATCTCAGAAATGTCTTACATGTTATTTGAGTGGCCGTGAAAACACTTGGGCAACTCGCCAAAGTAAACTGTGTGTGTGTGTGTCTGTGTGTGTGTGTGTGTGTGTGGGAATGGTTGCGGTACTAGACGCTTCGGACCGGGATTGAGTTTCACATCTGTGGACACAGTTGGTTGATAGCAGTTTTCTTCAGCGCCGTAAATGCTGAAGGCTCCGAGATCTCATGTCTGATTTGTGAGCAGGTAAAAACAATTTAGGACGTTTTGTAGACCAAATATGTTCCTGGTACACACACACACACACACACACCCACACAGTAGAGACAATAAATAACTCAAGGAGCGACGTAAATGGATTTTCTCAGGAAGAAGATCAGAATCAACAGTGTAGAATCAGTAAAACTAATTTACCCCTGCAGTTATGTATTTTTTTCTGTTAGGTTCGTAAATCTAATGAACACAGGAAAAAGAGACTTCAGTAGGGAAACAAGTCCATATGAACTTAGAACAATCAGAATTATTGCATAAATTGAAATTAAATTAACATTTTTTTAAAACACGTAAATATTTTAACTAGTTCAGATCAGAATAACGTAACCAATGTTTCCCCCAGAAAATGTGTTAGTGGTGAAGTAGGCCGGCCTCCGTAAAGTAAAAACAAAACACAAAACAGTCCTAGTTACCTGATATACTAAGTATGTCATTATTTTGTCTTAGTAAGTCAATATTTACTAGGTCAAAATAATGTTTGTTAGTGGTGAAGTAGGCCGGCTTCCGTAAAGTAAAAACAAAACACAAAATAGTCCTAGTTACCTGAGATACTAAGTATGTCATTATTTTGTCTTAGTAAGTCAATATTTATTAAGTAAGTATGTCATTATTTTGACTTGGTAAATATTGACTTACTAAGACTTAGTAAATATTGACTTACTAAGACAAAATAATGACATACTTACTTAATAAATATTGACTTACTAAGACAAAATAATGACATACTTAGTATCTCAGGTAACTAGGACTATTTTATTTTACTATTATTTACTAATTAAAATATTTACGTGTTTTAAAAAATGTTCATTTCATTTCAATTTATGCAATAATTCTGATTGTTCTAAGTTCATATGGACCACTAACAAATTTTCTAAGTCAAATTTGACTAAGTCAAATTAATGACTTACTCTAAATAAACAGTCATTATTTTGACCTAGTAAATATTGCCTTACTAAGACAAAATCAAGTCAAATTTGACTAAGTCAAATTAATGACTTACTCTAAATAAACAGGCATTATTTTGACTTAGTAAATATTGACTTACTAAGACAAAATAATGACTGTTTATTTAGAGTAAGTCATTAATTTGACTTAGTCAAATTTGACTTAGAAAATTTGTTAGTGGTCCATATGAACTTAGAACAATCAGAATTATTGCATGAATTGAAATGAAATGAAAATTTTTTAAAACACGTAAATATTTTAATTAGTTCAGATCAGAATAACGTAACCAGTGTTTCCCCCAGAAAATGTGCTAGTGGTGAAGTAGGCCGGCTTCCGTAAAGTAAAAACAAAACACAAAACAGTCCTAGTTACCTGAGATACTAAGTATGTCATTATTTTGTCTTAGTAAGTCAATATTTACTAAGTCAAAATAATGTTTGTTAGTGGTGAAGTAGGCCGGCTTCCGTAAAGTAAAAACAAAACACAAAACAGTCCTAGTTACCTGATATACTAAGTATGCCATTATTTTGTCTTAGTAAGTCAATATTTACTAAGTCAAAATAATGACATACTAAGTATGTCATTATTTTGTCTTAGTAAGTCAATATTTACTAAGTCAAAATAATGACATACTAAGTATGTCATTATTTTGTCTTAGTAAGTCAATATTTACTAAGTCAAAATAATGACATACTAAGTATGTCATTACTTTGTCTTAGTAAGTCAATATTTACGAAGCCAAAATAATGACATACTTAGTATCTCAGGTAACTAGGACTGTTTTGTGTTTTGTTTTTACTTTACGGAAGCCGGCCTACTTCACCACTAACAAACATTATTTTGACTTAGTAAATACTTGAGATACTTAGTAAATACCTGAGATACTAAGTATGTCATTATTTTGTCTTAGTAAGTCAATATTTACTAAGTCAAAATAATGACATACTTAGTATCTCAGCTAACTAGGACTATTTTGTGTGTTGTTTTTACTTTAAGGAAGCCGGCCTACTTCACCACTAACACATTTTCTAAGTCAAATTTGACTAAGTCAAATTAATGACTTACTGTAAATAAGCGTTTGCAATAAGCGTTTGAAAAAAAGAGTTAAAAGTGGAGCCACACGCTGACATCCTGTAGTTGATTTTTATTATGTAAATGTTATATTTTTATCAACATGTGATAGCAGGGACCCTGCCATTCAAAACTAGGCTGCTACATTACTAATGATTCATGTAACTAAAGTCAAATACAAATAAGGCAACAAGAGAAGTATCTACACTTCTCTTTTGTAAAGTAAATCTGAACAGCCGATATGGGCATCTACATCTACTATATGATTTGCCTGAGAAGCTGGACAGTACAAAAAATAAATAAATAAAAATATATATACTGTATTTTTTATTTATTTTTTTTAATTATTTTTTTTAAGACTTTAGTTTAGGCGGTGGCTCTTTGTTGTAAAGGCGGCCGCCTTAACAACAAAGCGCTGAGGGAAACCCTGGTAACATATTTTCCGGATTATGGAGCGCACCGTTATATAAGCCGCACTCACTAAATGCAGATATATACATTGTGAAATGAGTTATTTACACAGTAATATTCGGTAAACATTTATTTACATACCTTAATTGTTTCCAAGTGGTGCCTGTAACATGGCAGTAAAACGGCGGTTTGAACAAAACAGAGGTCATCGTCATGGACCCACTAACCGTAAAAGCTCGTTCCCCCATTCATTTACGAAGGTATTTGTGAAAATGACAGCCCCTGCAGTAAGGGAATTCGTCCAAAAGATGGCGCCAGAGCACAAACATTAACACACATTTTCAGTTTCTCCGCTTGTGTTTATTGAAAATTATTTGTTAAAAACAAAATATTATGGGGGTTAGCAAAGAAAAATCATTAAATTATCCTTACTGTTTTATAAGCTACAGGAAAAAGTAGCGACTTTTTGTCCGAAATTTACGTTATGTGGACTATACAATTGCAGATCTCTCTTACATGTGTACCTTGATCGGTCATCAGAGCAGGCTTTTTGTACGTGAAAGATGAATGTCGCTAGCCGTTACTTTATAATTAGTGTATGCATACATAAAAACCCTCCTGGTAAAGTTGTAGAACATTCTAGGAGACAGTTTCAATCGTGTGCATTACACCTGAGCACATCTTTGTTGGGTAGAAACATATCTTACACCCTTAATTATACAGTTTTAAACTAAAAAACTTTTCTGTGCGCCTCCACAGTGGCCTTGTGGAATCAATGTTTGCATATTCAAAGTTCTGGGCACTCCATGCGGTCCGGATTTGATAATTTTTTATTAGTTACACTCATTAAACGATTAATCAAAGCAACATAATACCAATCAAAGCTTTTTACTAATCAAATGAATGTATTTAATCGATTGATCATTGTAGCCCTAATCCAGACACACTTCCTTATCAATTAACCAATCACAATGATATATTTTAGCGTCCCGGAAGAGTTAGTGCTGCAAGGGGTTCTGGGTATTTGTTCTGTTGTGTTTATGTTGTGTTACGGTGCGGATGTTCTCCCGAAATGTGTTTGTCATTCTTGTTTGGTGTGTGTTCACAGTGTGGCGCATATTTGTGACAGTGTTAAATTTGTTTATACGGTCACCCTCAGTGTGACCTGTATGGCTGTTGACCAAGTATGCATGGCATTCACTTGTGTGTGTGAAGAGCCGTAGATATTAAGAAGTGCCTTTAAGGTTTATTGACACTCTGTACTTCTCCCTACGTCCGTGTAGACAGCGGCGTTTTAGAAAGTCATTAATTTTACTTTTTGAAACGGATACCGATCATTTTGAAACCGATACCGATAATTTCCGATATTACATTTTAAAGCATTTATCGGCCGATAATATCGGCAGTCCGATATTATCGGACATCTCTGCTTTTTACTAATCAAATTAATGTATTTAATCGATTAATCATTGCAGCCCTAATCCAGACACACTTCCTTATAAATTAACCAATCATAATTTGAAATAAAACCCTAATTTGAACTAGACTATTTGGTTAATTGTAGAGATGTCCGACAATGGCTTTTTTGCCGATACCCGATATTACGATATTGTCCAACTCTTAACTACTTCTCCCTACGTCCGTGTACACAGCGGCGTTTTAGAAAGTCATTAATTTTACTTTTTGAAACTGATACCGATCATTTTGAAACCGATACCGATAATTTCCGATATTACATTTTAAAGCATTTATCGGACATCTCTACTTTTTACTAATCAAATTAATGTATTTAATCGATTAATCATTGCAGCCCTAATCCAGACACACTTCCTTATCAATTAACCAATCGTAATTTGAAATAAAGCCCTAATTTGAACTAGACTATTTGGTTAATTGTATGCAAAACCGTTTGGGAAAAGCCCTTTTCTCTTCCGAGTGCACAAATTAAAACATGTAGATGAATTAATTCAATTAAAAAAAGCTTTGATTAGGATTCTGTAGCTTTAAATAATCGATTAATCATTAATGAGTGTAACAATATAAAAATGGGTCAAATCCAAATCGCATGGCTTACCTAGAATTTTAAATACGCGGACATAATATAAGCACGTTTGCTGCAATAGTGCACACAGTTGTGTGATCTGTGTGGCAGCAAACAGCGTAAAGTTTTATTATTTGTATAAATGTACATGTTAAACATGCAGTTTCAATATTGCCTATGTGCATTTATTCGGGGAAAAAAAATGAAGGTTTTTTTTTTTTTATTAGGGACCGATGTCCCTTTGGGACAGAGGACCCTATTGTACTTCTAGCGTTTTATTATTATACCGCCGCCTCTTTGAGCTGTAATTTGACCCCCTCAACATGCTTCAAAACTCACCAAATTGGACACATACATCAGGACTGGCGAAAATTGCGATCTAATCAAAAAACCAAACCCCAAAACTCAAAATTGCGCTCTAGCGTCCCCTAGGAAGAAAACACAGACAAAACTGCCTGTAACTCCCAGTAGGAATGTAGTAGAGACATGAAACAAAAACCTCTGTGTAGGTTTCACTTAGACCAGGGGTCGGCAACCCGCGGCTCCGGAGCCGCCTTGACCACTCTGATGCGGCTCAGCTACATACATGCCGACCCCCCCGATTTTCCCAGGAGATTTATGGATCTCAGTGTCTCTCATAGATTACTCCCAGGGAAAAAATAATCCTATTTACACTCTAATTACTAAATAAAGGGCGTGCCCTAATTGCACTGCAGTAATTGTCCTCTATAGCATTTACATACAGCGTGCCAGTCCAGCCACATGTTGCATGTTGTTATTACTTGCACACACAGGAGACAGCAAACCATAGTTACTCATCAGCCACACAGCTTACACTGACGGTAGCCGTATCAAACAACTTTAACATTGTTACGTTACAAATATGCGCCACACTGTGAACCCACACCAAAAAAGAATGAAAAACACATTTCTGGAGAACATCCCACCGTAACACAACATAAACACAACACAACCATTACCCAGAATCCCATGCAGCCCTAACTCTTGTACCTAACTCTTATACACCCCCGCTACCACCAAATCCCCCCACACATCAACCCCCCCCTCTCAGTGCGTTGGTTGAGCGGAAGAGTTAGGGCTGCATGGGATTCTGGGTATTGGTACCGTCAGTGTAAGATGTGTGGCTGCTGAGTTAGTACGCCTTGCTGTCACTTACGTGAGCAAGCTGAAATTGCATTCTACGTGTGGTTGAGCAGGTACACTGTTAGGGCAGACTGTAGAGGGCGCCAAATGCAGTGTCATCACGCTCTGATATTCGGGAGTCTCCCGGGAAAATGAGAGGGTTGGCAAGCATGACGCTATCTAGCGCCATTCATTCAAAACTCGCGGGCTGCACTAGCATCAAATTTCCACATTAAAGTGCGTGCCGGTGCGTGTGTCGGAGACCCTTGGTTAACATAGCACAAAGCACTTAAGCTTTGTATGCAGTGTTTTTCATTTTGAATTTTAAATTTTTTTTTGTGGCTCCCATTACTTTCTTTAATTCGTGAAACTTGCCAAAATGGCTCTTTGAGTGGTAAAGGTTGCCGACCCCTGACTTATTATTTATTATTATTATTATTATTTCATACACTGACAACCCCCAGCAAAAATCAACAGGAAGTTTGCAATTCCCCCTTCAAAACAAAAGTTGAGTAAAAACAGTCACCTTTTTTCAAACATTATCTCCTCTGAGCGCGTTTGTCGTGTCGGCTTCAAATTAGCACAGGAGAGAGATTGAACCCTTCTGATTAAAAGTTGATGAAAGAGTTTTAATTACTGCTCCGGTTTGGATTTTATGAGCCCTCAAAGTCGGTCCCGTCCATCGCTGCTTGCAGCTTTAATTTAAACTATTTTCCCTAAAATATGCATTGAGGCTGTAAAATGTGTTTTAGCCAATTACGTGATTAGTTGAACAAAGTAAAATAATCGATAGCTGCCGCCCTAGTTGGATGAGTTTGGTATGGTAGACTTTGTACTCGAACCCTAAACTCAACCTTGTCAAACATCTTAGGGATAAACTACAACCGAGATTGTTTGGCGCCGGGATCACATGATTAAATACTTGTCTATATAAAAAACTACTCATTGATGAGCATTCCAGTTTGGTCAAACATCATATGATCTTAGATGATACAGTATTGGATTATCTTTTTTATTGTGTTTAAATCCTGAATGAATCAACCGTTGGACATGATGTGCTGTGGCCAAAATCCCAACTGGTGCATACGTTGTCTGTGGATTAGATGTTGGTCTTTTAAGACGAATAGGCTTCAGGTGACATGATATACGTTGATATATGAGTCACATCACAGCGATGTGGTTCAGTTCAGTGTGCAGCCTTTAACTCTTTCTTCTTTTTTATCCTCTTTTCATTTCCTCCTATGTTGCTTTGCGGCTCCATTCTGGATTGAGCTGGGAGTTGCGGAATCCTTGTGTAGCTGTACCACATCAAATAACCAGTTTAGAACTGAGAGTGGCTCGTTAGTTCATCTTTCACTTATTGAGATGTGACTGTTTAAGTTACGGTGCCAATGATTTTTTTCTGTTATTGCTATTGTGGCACTTTCCCGTTATATTTTAGAGTTGTGATTTTGTTTTTTGAAAAGATTGATTAGGCGTGTTGGGATCAAGGCTTTATGCTGCCGATTCCAATACCGATCATCCGTGAGTGAGACCGGTCATTACCAATACCGATACCGATCACATGTATTAACTGTACATTTACAGTGTATTTATTTACTTTCTGCTATACTCTGGTACCATATACACTTCATAAACTATACTAAGCACTAGGGATGATGTTTGATAAGAAATTATCGAGTTTGAGCCCATTATCGAATCCTCTTATCGAACTGATTCCTTATCGATTCTCTTATCGAATCCAGATAGGTTGTTGTATTTGGAAAAAAACACAATATTAGGTTTAACAAAAGCTCACTTTTATTTTATAAGAAAAAAATAAAATAAAATAAATATTGACTGTTACCCCCTTAAAAAAATTAAAAAAATAAATATTGACTGTTGTTACCCAAAGTATATTAAGTGGGATTTTTCAGAAAAACAAATATATACAGTAACACAAAAACAACCTGTCTCTGTGATCACTATAGGTGTATAAATAATAATATAGTGTTAAATAAAATTAGTCCCTTGGGCACAAAACTGAAAATAATACAGCTCTCCAAAAAGTGCACTTCTGCTGCTATTGGAACATACTAACTACACACACTATGACACTAAGAACACCACAGTCATCAATCAACAATTCTTCCCCCCTTACATGAGAGCGAAGCCTGGCAATAATTGCATATTGCCTGTTCTGCCCTCACTATACGTGTTGAGGTTATACAGCTTGGCAGACAGCTAACAAACAATCCAAAGCAGATTAATCCATTTAGGTTCTTTATTGTTGTTGATCTTGCTTTGTCTTTTCCTATCTTTACTTTTGCCTTGCACTGGACTTTTATTTTTTTATTTCTAAACTGAAATACACACAATGACAAATGTATAAGCTATGTGATTCAATTAACATACTGAAATGTAATACACAATATGTAAATATTAGCTTCACACAAATATACAGTACTATCATCAAACAAATACTTCTGAGTGTTGAAACTATTTTGATGGTGGAAATATACGACTGGCAGCCATTTTAAGTCCTCAAAACATCCATTGAAACAGTGCACAAAAATCGTTGATCTTAGTATCAAACTTAACCACTTTCCACCTTAATATTGAGTTACATAAACAAGTTAAACAGTTTAATTACAGACTTATCTTTTCCAAGGCTTGTAAGAGCTAACACAACTTGTCTACTTCTCAATTGTCTCAACCCGGAAGTGCCCAAACTAATGACGCGTAGTATTTTCATATCGCCACAAGGTGTCAGTAAGAGTCTACAATCAAATGGGCATAACATTGCAGGTCCCACAGGGCATTTCCTGTACGTGGGAAGGGATTCGTTCCCAGGGATTGGAATAAAGAACCCTTTTTTTTTCTTTACTATAGTGGCCTCGGTAACGGGAACCGGTTCTCAAAAAGGTATTTGAGTCCATGGAATCGGTTCTTTTCTTATTGAACAACCGGGAGAACTGATTTCGAACATCATCCCTAACGGTAACTGAGTTACTGAATATAAAAAATAACGCGTTAGATTACTATTTACCGCCGAAAGTACTTACTTACTTTGTAACGCGTTAGTCCCAACACTGTGTATTAATATACCGTATATTACCAAATAGTAACCCGGCCGTTTATTTCACAAAATCGATTTTGGAGACAGGCGTTTAAAAGAAGCAGGCGGTTATTTGCACAAAGCTTTTATTTATTTTTTCCCCGGCCTGCACCAGGCCATTATTTGGTTACAATGGTTACTGTCCAGTATTTTTTTTTCGTACAAAAAAACTTTAAATGTAAAAACTATACATTTATATACATGTACTGAACATACAAACAAAAAAACAAGAGATCAACATGAGGTAGGTTATCAAAAGACAAGAGATCAACAAGGCCTCAACATGGCAGTAGTGCAACAATTGTCAAATAGAACAGTGGTCCCCAACCACCGGACCGATTGGTACCGGGCCGCGCAAGAAATAAAATTTAAAATTTTTTTTTTTTTAAATGATTAAATCAACATAAAAAACACAATATATACATTATATATAGGGATGTCCGATAATGGCTTTTTGCCGATATCCGATATTCCGATATTGTCCAACTCTTCAATTACCGATACCGATATCAACCGATACCGATATCAACCGATATATGCAGTCGTGGAATTAACACATTGTTATGCCTAATTTGGACAACCAGGTATGGTGAAGATAAGGTACTTTTTAAAAAAAATTGTAAAATAAGATAAATAAATTAAAAACATGTTCTTGAATAAAAAAGAAAGTAAAACAATATAAAAATAGTTACATAGAAACTGGTAATTAAAGAAAATTACTAAAATTAACTGTTAAAGGTTAGTACTATTAGTGGACCAGCAGCACGCACAATCATGTGTGCTTACGGACTGTATCCCTTGCAGACTGTATTGATATATATTGATATATAATGTAGGAAGCAGAATATTAATACCAGAAAGAAACAACCCTTTTGTGTGAATGAGTGTAAATGGGGGAGGGAGGTTTTTTGGGTTGGTGCACTAATTGTAAGTGTATCTTGTGTTTTTTATGTTGATTTAATTAAAAAAAAAAAAAAAAAAAAAACGATACCGATAATAAAAAAAACGATACCGATAATTTCCGATATTACATTTTAACGCATATATCGGCCGATAATACATCTCTAATTATATATCAATATATATCAATACAGTCTGCAGGGATACAGTCCGTAAGCACACATGATTGTATTTCTTTATGAAAAATAAATAAAAAATCCCCCCCCCGGTCCGTAGGACAAATTTTCAAGCGTTGACCGGTCCCCAGCTACAAAAAGGTTGGGGACCACTGAAATAGAATACCAATACTAAAAATAAATAAACTTTTTAAATAAAGCAGCCTACCGGGAAAAATACAATTATGGTACCAAGTACTCAAGTATAAAACCCACCATCAAAACAGAACAATAATACTGTCACTTAAATAAAATAAAGGCTACAGTACTCCAAGTTTTAAACAAAGCAGTATACAGGAAAAATCTAATTATGGTACCAAGTACTCTATAAAACCATCAAAACAACAATACTGCAGCAAACGCAACCCCAGTAGCATTTTAATCTAAATTATGCAAATAACAGCAGCTATTTTGGACATAGGCGGTTATTAGGAAGAGGCGGTTAATTCACAAAATGGGGTCAGACCCCGGGCGGCTATTAGGACATGGGCGGTTATTTGCCCAAGGGCGTTTATTTGGTAGTATACGGTATGTTAGATATATATATATATATATATATATGAGATCAAAATTGTGTTTCTAGTGGTTTTCACTTGGTCATTTTGTGTTCGCATCGGTTCTCGTTAACCATGCTAAAAATAAATATACTCTGGCAAATTTGACATGTATTCATGCAAAACAGCTTGAAAACCTCCCCACAAAAACTGAATGGCATCCATTGTTCAAGGTTTTTTAACTTTTAATAACGAGGCTGCTTTAGATCTCAACCTTGGCAAAAAAAAAATGGTATCAGGATGGACCGGTCTGACTCCCCAAAGTCATTAAGACATTCCACTACATGTGCGATGCTTTTGCTCGTCCGGCCGCCGACATGAAGAACACAAGAAGGAGCGTGGAGATAAGAAATGGGCATTAAGAGTACATAAAGCCTTCCATGTCTCTCCCCCGTGTCGCGGCAGCTCTGTCAAACATGGAGAAGATGAACAACCACTTAGAGGCGAAGGAAAGGATGACGGAGAGAAGGAAGGGGAAGGCAGGTAGTGTTTACACCAGCTGGATGAAAGGCTTTTATTTGACACGAGCACAATGACTAATGAATATGTTTTTCTCCGTGCCTTTCCATCTCGTTCTGCTGTCTCCATCTTGTTACTCAAACCCGACATCACCTCTTCTGTCTTTTTTTTTTTTTTTTTGGCTTGTACTCTGCACAAAGCCACATGTGTTGAAAAGAGGCCTTAAAGCTTTTCGGGGGTCTGTGGGGGCCAAGCTTTGTTAATTGCGTGTTGACAGTGGCCCCTATATCCTGCCATCAGGCCTCAAAGACCCATAGGGGGGGGACCTGAAGGCTCCTAATGGCATGTGAAAGGCTACTTGAGTGAAATAGCTTGAAACAATTATGGTGTGGCCCAAACACCTGGAGGTGGGGACTCTCTCGGTGCACATGTTGCATGTGTTTTGACGTTTGCCCGAAAACAATACGTCGCGGGGCGCTTGTAATCAGCGATATGTTCGCAATTTTTCCCATAAGAAATATTGGAAATGATCAGTTCCGTAGTCGGTGTCTCCATCTTAAAACCTAACCTGTGCATCTACACCAGGGGTGTCCAAAGTGTGGCCAATTTTTGTTGGTCCGCAGCATACCAACATTACTGGAGATGTCCGATAATATCGGGCTGTCGATATTATCGGCCGATAATTGCTTTAAAATGCATTATCGGAATTTATCAACAGCCATACAGGTCACACTGAGGGTGGAAGTATAAACAACTTTAACACTGTTAGAAATATGCGCCACGCTGTGAACCCACACCAAACAAGAATGACAAACACATTTCGGGAGAACATCCGCACCGTAACACAACATAAACACAACAGAAAAAATACCCAGAACCCCTTGCAGCACTAACTCTTCCGGTACGCTACAATATACACCCCCTGATACCCCCAACTCAACCCCACCCCAAGGTGAACAAGGAGATGGGTCAAATGCAGAGGTTAATTTCACCACACCTAGTGTGTGTGTGACAATCATTGGTACTTTAACTTTGGATACGCCCCTGTACTTGGTATCATTACAGTGGATGTTAGGTATAGATCCACCAATGGCGTTTGTTTACATTTTGATGCCGGTGAGCTACGGTGCGTAGTGAAGCATGTTTAGCTATTCCCCGTCCTGCATGGATGATACGGGGCGGCATAGCTCGGTTGGTAGAGTGGCCGTGCCAGCAACCTGAGGGTTCCAGGTTCGATTCCCGCTTCCGCCATCCTAGTCACTGCCGTTGTGTCCTTGGGCAAGACACTTTACCCACCTGCTCCCGGTGCCACCCACACTGGTTTAAATGTAACTCAGATATTGGGTTTCACTATGTAAAGCGCTTTGAGTCACTAGAGAAAAGCGCTATATAAATATAATTCACTTCAATAATTCACTACTTGTAAGAAACTCACTTTATTTGTCGCCATGGAGGCGAGGATTAGTGATTTTGGCAGACTGGTACTTTTCAGAGGCGGTATTGTACCAAATATGATTCATTAGTATCGCGGTACTATACTAATAAAGGCAACAAGGCAACCGCTTGTTACTCTCGGGGTCTCCTAGCCGCTCAGGCAAATCATATGGTCTAAAAATGCATTTTTCCATTGATAACATGACATCATCGCGTCAAGTGCCAATTAGTCAATTAGTGCGCATATATACAGCCCGGCTCCCGGCGAACATTTTTTTAATTGTAATTTTGAAGAATTTTTTTGAATGTGCATGAACTATTTCTGTTCAAAATTGTTAGAAATGTCACATGTTAAATGTTTAAATATTAACTGTCAGTTTACTGTACTGTGCCAACTATATGAGTACATATTTTCTATTGTTTCATTGGAAATAAAACAGCAAAGTCCATTTGGCTGTCATCCATTTTAATTATGAGACACAATTGTGTCAAAGTCATGATTTTTTTTTTTCATGCTTGAAATAAGAAATTATTACTTTAAAAAAGTAGTTTTATACTTGTGAGTGTTGATGACACAGCTTTGCAACAGTTGATATTCTAGTTTCAAGCATGTTTTAGTCAATATAGGTCATCAAATCTCAGCAACAAGCGGTAATATCTTACTGAGATCATTTAGGAGCAAAACCCTTAAAACAAGTAAAACACTCTAACACAGGGGTGTCCAAAGTGCGGCCCGCAGCTAATTGTTTACCGGCCCGCCACACATTCTGGAAATACTATTGTAAAAATAAAAAAGAACATTGAAAAAAGTGGAATGAGGTCAAATCTAACGAGAAAAAGTTGCAATGTTGACACAAAAGCTGCCATGCAGGCTGTTTTTTTTTACTTTTGTCTTTTTTCATTTTTCTTTTTTTGCCATTGCTCAAAAAAAAAAAAATAATGACAAAAAATCCATGTTATAATGAATTATTTTCAGGGCTCCAATTACTTCAAATATTTCACTTTAAAATGTTTTATGTGGTAAATATTGCATATATTGTGTAGTTGCCATATAAAAACATCAACATTTTCTTTGACAAAAGCGCATAAAACAAACAAAATAATAGTTCCAGCATAAAATGGACAGATATATCTGAAGTTGATCTCGTAACTTAAGTGTTGAAAGTAAAAGAAAAACCTAATAAAAATGCATCACTTTATGAGTGGGGCACCTTTTGGATCCCAAATATATTTAGTGATTTTTTGTTTATCTTTTCACTGTGATTACTCAAAAATATGAAATAATTAAAATCAATGGTGTCCTGCATTATTGATTTTTTAGGGCTCTTATTACTAAATACTGCATATTTCAGTTTTACTATTTAAAAAAAACTACGTTGTTTTTGACAGAAAAGCCATAAAACATTTTTTTGAATTTGTATTACTTTATATCAACTTGAAGTTGATATAGAGATTTACTGTAAGCGTTAAATAATTTAAAAAAAAATAATAATCTGACTTATTTTTAACATTTTAATGACTGAGACCCTTTATGGTCCCCGGGACCCCTAAAGGTAAAATAAATACAAAATGCATATATTTTGTTATGGTTTGAAAATGAAAAATATCAAAATAACTACAAAAGTACACTTCATTCACTAACGGTGTTACAAAAAAGATCAGTTAGAATAATACATAATGTTGGATATAGAGAACATACAAACCTTTTATTTATTGAATCAAAAATACAGAAATTCCATGACATAGTGAATTTGCAAACAGCTAAAATTATGCACAAAGCAAACTATAACCTGCTACCCAATAATATACAACAATTCTTCTCAAAAAAAGAGGAGAAATATAATCTTAGAGAAAAACGTAATTTAAAACATTTGTATGCACGTACAACACTTAAGACCTTCAGTATATCAATATGTGGAATTAAATTATGGAATGGATTAAGCAAAGCAATCAAACAATGTACTAATATGATCCACTTCAAGAAACTCTTCAAACTTGAAGTGTTTACAAAGTACAAAGAAGAAGAACCATGACAAACATTCTCAATTTATTTCATCCATCCATTCATTCATTCTTAAAGTAATCTTACGTATCTCATCATATGAAATATGACTTACTTCACCAATTATTATTATTAAATTATTACTATTATTCATTTATTTATTTTTATTGTGATTACTTATGGGGTTTATTGTGAATAAATTGTGAACGGGAAGTGAACAAAAAGTTTTAGCAACTGTTATGTAAAAGAAAAGGGGTAGGATTAAATAAGCTCTGCTTCTTCCTACTCCTTTTCGAACATGTTGAAAAGAGAAACTGGAAATTGTGATGTATCATGTTGTATGCTTGCATGTTCCAAATAAACTCAAACTCAAAAAAAAAACTCAAAAACGCCCCCCACATGCTTTAATTTTTCCGTGTGCGGCCCTCAGTGGAAAAAAGTTTGGACACCCCTGCTCTAACATAAAATCTGCTTAGTGAGAAGAATTATCTTATCAGACAGAAAATAAGCAAATATCACCCTTATTTGAGATATTTCATCTTACTTAGATTTCAGTTTTTGCAGTGCACAAAACCGTTAACCTGTCATGTCCATCCTTGGTGGTCCCAAGAACCCGGAGGTGCAAGACCCCTACACAATGATACGCACTGATGGATGCAAGGTGCAGTGAGGAGGTGTAAGGCCTTTTTGTTTTGTCAACACTTTCCATTGTGACCCACTGGGCCGCCCCCGGCGAGGCAAACATGACTGTTTTAATGGAGGACGACAGGCTCCCTTACACATCCACATGTGGCACAGAACTCGGGAGTGATGAGTGCGGATGAGGAAGGACGGCTGCATTAAGTGTTAGCAGGAAGGGGGTACAAAGCGAGAGAAAGGGCAGCAAAGGCCAACGTCTCTTGTGTGCTTCCCCCCGCAGCTGTGTCACATCTTATTTTGGTCATCCCGTCTCTTCGCCCCCTTCGTCCACCTCCTCTTCTTCTTCTCCTCCTCCTCGCTCCGAGCGGTTAATTGTCGACGTGACCCCCTTTTAAAAGCTCATCTCCCTCATGCTGGCCGGTCAACACGGTCTGTACAAAGGAGATCACAGAAGAGGGGGGGGGGAGGCAATAATAGCTTTTGTTGACGGCGTTCATATTCCTGGCAAACCTTCCCAAACAAGCACGAGTTAGATTCCTGAGCGTGTGTTAGCACTTTTGTCCAAAAGAGGAAGCCCTCCTGCTCGCGTCTGAGCATCTCCGCTCGCAGCTGTTAGGCATCTGCTCTCAATGACCGTGCTGGAATGGATAAAAACCCCTAAAAAGCTACCAAGGAGCGAAACTTCCGTCACCCGCCCCCTTCCCCTTCCCAACAACACCCCCTCAACTCAAGTGACAGGTGCTTCTTTGAAATAGGATAAGTCGGAATACATCAGCTTTGTTCTGGTTCTTTCCGAAGAAATCTCACGAGTGAGACTGAAGAAACATCTGTTGTGGGGAATGGTATCAGTACAGTATCACTCCTCGGTCTATGAGTGTTTTTCTTCTTACGGTCTTACTGTGCTGTGTTTTTTTTAGTGCAAGGCACTTAAAAGACACAAGAAATAGGAGACTTTTTAGGCGGGGGAACCATATTGGGTAACTTATGTAGGTGTTCAATATAAAGCCCATATGTGTACACTGCAAAAAGTCAGTGTTCAAAAACAAGAAAAAATTAAAGCTGCAAGCAGCGATGGATGGGACCGACTTTGACGGCACATAAAATCCAAACCAGATCAGTAATTAAAACTCTTTCATCAACGTTTAATCAGAAGGGTTCAATCTCTTTCCTGTGCTAGTTTGATGCCGACACGACAAACGCGCTCAGAGGAGATAATGTTTGAAAAAAGGTGACCGGTTTTTACAAAACTTTTGTTTTGAAGGGGGAATTGCAAACTTCCTGTTGATTTTTTCTGGGGGTTGTCAATATATGAAATGTAGGTCTAAGTGAGACATTCCTACTGGAAGTTACAGGCAGTTTTGTCTGAGTTTTCTTCCTAGGAGCAGTTGTGTCTGTGTTTTCTTCCTAGTGGACGCTATAGCGCAATTTTGAGTTTTGAGGTTGGGTTTTTTTATTAGATCGCAATTTTTGCCAGTCCTGATGTGTGTGTCCAGTTTGGTGAGTTTTGAAGCATGTTAAGGGGGTCAAATTACAGCTCAAAGAGGCAAAAGTGACTGTTTTTAGTAAACTTTTGTTTTGAAGGGGGAATTGCAAACTTCCTGTTGATTTTTGCTGGGGGTTGTCAATATATGAAATGTAGGTCTAAGTGAAACATTCCTACTGGAAGTTACAGGCAGTTTTGTCTGAGTTTTCTTCCTAGGAGCAGTTGTGTCTGTGTTTTCTTCTTAGGGGACGCTAGAGCGCAATTTTGAGTTTTGGGGTTAGGTTTTTTTATTAGATCGCAATTTTTGCCAGTCCTGATGTGTGTGTCCAGTTTGGTGAGTTTTGAAGCATGTTAAGGGGGTCAAATTACAGCTCAAAGGGTCAAAAGTGACTGTTTTTAGTAAACTTTTGTTTTGAAGGGGGAATTGCAAACTTCCTGTTGATTTTTTCTGGGGGTTGTCAATATATGAAATGTAGGTCTAAGTGAGACATTCCTACTGGAAGTTACAGGCAGTTTTGTCTGAGTTTTCTTCCTAGGAGCAGTTGTGTCTGTGTTTTCTTCCTAGGGGACGCTAGAGCGCAATTTTGAGTTTTGGGGTTGGGTTTTTTTTATTAGATCGCAATTTTTGCCAGTCCTGATGTGTGTGTCCAGTTTGGTGAGTTTTGAAGCATGTTAAGGGGGTCAAATTACAGCTCAAAGGGGCAAAAGTGACTGTTTTTAGTAAACTTTTGTTTTGAAGGGGGAATTGCAAACTTCCTGTTGATTTTTGCTGGGGGTTGTCAATATATGAAATGTAGGTCTAAGTGAGACATTCCTACTGGAAGTTACAGGCAGTTTTGTCTGGGTTTTCTTCCTAGGAGCAGTTGCGTCTGTGTTTTCTTCCTATGGGACGCTAGAGCGCAATTTTGAGTTTTGGGGTTGGGTTTTTTTTATTAGATCGCAATTTTTGCCAGTCCTGATGTGTGTGTCCAGTTTGGTGAGTTTTGAAGCATGTTAAGGGGGTCAAATTACAGCTCAAAGAGGCAAAGTGACTGTTTTTAGTAAACTTTTGTTTTGAAGGGGGAATTGCAAACTTCCTGTTGATTTTTGCTGGGGGTTGTCAATATATGAAATGTAGGTCTAAGTGAAACATTCCTACTGGAAGTTACAGGCAGTTTTGTCTGAGTTTTCTTCCTAGGAGCAGTTGTGTCTGTGTTTTCTTCCTAGGGGACGCTAGAGCGCAATTTTGAGTTTTGGGGTTGGGTTTTTTATTAGATCGCAATTTTTGCCAGTCCTGATGTGTGTGTCCAGTTTGGTGAGTTTTGAAGCATGTTAAGGGGGTCAAATTACAGCTCAAAGGGTCAAAAGTGACTGTTTTTAGTAAACTTTTGTTTTGAAGGGGGAATTGCAAACTTCCTGTTGATTTTTGCTGGGGGTTGTCAATATATGAAATGTAGGTCTAAGTGAAACATTCCTACTGGAAGTTACAGGCAGTTTTGTCTGAGTTTTCTTCCTAGGAGCAGTTGTGTCTGTGTTTTCTTCCTAGGGGATGCTAGAGCGCAATTTTGAGTTTTGGGGTTGGGTTTTTTATTAGATCGCAATTTTTGCCAGTCCTGATGTGTGTGTCCAGTTTGGTGAGTTTTGAAGCATGTTAAGGGGGTCAAATTACAGCTCAAAGAGGCAAAAGTGACTGTTTTTAGTAAACTTTTGTTTTGAAGGTGAAATTGCAAACTTCCTGTTGATTTTTGCTGGGGGTTGTCAATATATGAAATGTAGGTCTAAGTGAGACATTCCTACTGGAAGTTACAGGCAGTTTTGTCTGGGTTTTCTTCCTAGGAGCAGTTGTGTCTGTGTTTTCTTCCTAGGGGACGCTAGAGCGCAATTTTGAGTTTTGGGGTTGGGTTTTTTTATTAGATCGCAATTTTTGCCAGTCCTGATGTGTGTGTCCAGTTTGGTGAGTTATGAAGCATGTTAAGGGGGTCAAATTACAGCTCAAAGGGGCAAAATTGACTGTTTTAGTAAACTTTTGTTTTGAAGAGGGAATTGCAAACTTCCTGTTCATTTTTGCTGGGGGTTGTCAATATATGAAATGTAGGTCTAAGTGAGACATTCCTACTGGAAGTTACACACAGTTTTGTCTGAGTTTTCTTCCTAGGAGCAGTTGTGTCTGTGTTTTCTTCCTAGGGGACGCTAGAGCGCAATTTTGAGTTTTGGGGTTGGGTTTTTTATTAGATCGCAATTTTTGCCAGTCCTGATGTGTGTGTCCAGTTTGGTGAGTTTTGAAGCATGTTAAGGGGGTCAAATTACAGCTCAAAGGGGCAAAAGTGACTGTTTTTAGTAAACTTTTGTTTTGAAGGGGGAATTGCAAACTTCCTGTTGATTTTTGCTGGGGGTTGTCAATATATGAAATGTAGGTCTAAGTGAAACATTCCTACTGGAAGTTACAGGCAGTTTTGTCTGAGTTTTCTTCCTAGGAGCAGTTGTGTCTGTGTTTTCTTCCTAGGGGACGCTAGAGCGCAATTTTGAGTTTTGGGGTTGGGTTTTTTTTATTAGATCGCAATTTTTGCCAGTCCTGATGTGTGTGTCCAGTTTGGTGAGTTTTGAAGCATGTTAAGGGGGTCAAATTACAGCTCAAAGGGGCAAAAGTGACTGTTTTTAGTAAACTTTTGTTTTGGAGGGGGAATTGCAAACTTCCTGTTGATTTTTGCTGGGGGTTGTCAATATATGAAATGTAGGTCTAAGTGAAACATTCCTACTGGAAGTTACAGGCAGTTTTGTCTGAGTTTTCTTCCTAGGAGCAGTTGTGTCTGTGTTTTCTTCCTAGGGGACGCTAGAGCGCAATTTTGAGTTTTGGGGTTGGTTTTTTTTATTAGATCGCAATTTTTGCCAGTCCTGATGTGTTTGTCCAGTTTGGTGAGTTTTGAAGCATGTTAAGGGGGTCAAATTACAGCTCAAAGAGGCAAAAGTGACTGTTTTTAGTAAACTTTTGTTTTGAAGGGGGAATTGCAAACTTCCTGTTGATTTTTGCTGGGGGTTGTCAATATATGAAATGTAGGTCTAAGTGAGACATTCCTACTGGAAGTTACAGGCAGTTTTGTCTGGGTTTTCTTCCTAGGAGCAGTTGCGTCTGTGTTTTCTTCCTATGGGACGCTAGAGCGCAATTTTGAGTTTTGGGGTTGGGTTTTTTTTATTAGATCGCAATTTTTGCCAGTCCTGATGTGTGTGTCCAGTTTGGTGAGTTTTGAAGCATGTTAAGGGGGTCAAATTACAGCTCAAAGAGGCAAAGTGACTGTTTTTAGTAAACTTTTGTTTTGAAGGGGGAATTGCAAACTTCCTGTTGATTTTTGCTGGGGGTTGTCAATATATGAAATGTAGGTCTAAGTGAAACATTCCTACTGGAAGTTACAGGCAGTTTTGTCTGAGTTTTCTTCCTAGGAGCAGTTGTGTCTGTGTTTTCTTCCTAGGGGACGCTAGAGCGCAATTTTGAGTTTTGGGGTTGGGTTTTTTATTAGATCGCAATTTTTGCCAGTCCTGATGTGTGTGTCCAGTTTGGTGAGTTTTGAAGCATGTTAAGGGGGTCAAATTACAGCTCAAAGGGTCAAAAGTGACTGTTTTTAGTAAACTTTTGTTTTGAAGGGGGAATTGCAAACTTCCTGTTGATTTTTGCTGGGGGTTGTCAATATATGAAATGTAGGTCTAAGTGAAACATTCCTACTGGAAGTTACAGGCAGTTTTGTCTGAGTTTTCTTCCTAGGAGCAGTTGTGTCTGTGTTTTCTTCCTAGGGGATGCTAGAGCGCAATTTTGAGTTTTGGGGTTGGGTTTTTTATTAGATCGCAATTTTTGCCAGTCCTGATGTGTGTGTCCAGTTTGGTGAGTTTTGAAGCATGTTAAGGGGGTCAAATTACAGCTCAAAGAGGCAAAAGTGACTGTTTTTAGTAAACTTTTGTTTTGAAGGTGAAATTGCAAACTTCCTGTTGATTTTTGCTGGGGGTTGTCAATATATGAAATGTAGGTCTAAGTGAGACATTCCTACTGGAAGTTACAGGCAGTTTTGTCTGGGTTTTCTTCCTAGGAGCAGTTGTGTCTGTGTTTTCTTCCTAGGGGACGCTAGAGCGCAATTTTGAGTTTTGGGGTTGGGTTTTTTTATTAGATCGCAATTTTTGCCAGTCCTGATGTGTGTGTCCAGTTTGGTGAGTTATGAAGCATGTTAAGGGGGTCAAATTACAGCTCAAAGGGGCAAAATTGACTGTTTTAGTAAACTTTTGTTTTGAAGAGGGAATTGCAAACTTCCTGTTCATTTTTGCTGGGGGTTGTCAATATATGAAATGTAGGTCTAAGTGAGACATTCCTACTGGAAGTTACACACAGTTTTGTCTGAGTTTTCTTCCTAGGAGCAGTTGTGTCTGTGTTTTCTTCCTAGGGGACGCTAGAGCGCAATTTTGAGTTTTGGGGTTGGGTTTTTTATTAGATCGCAATTTTTGCCAGTCCTGATGTGTGTGTCCAGTTTGGTGAGTTTTGAAGCATGTTAAGGGGGTCAAATTACAGCTCAAAGGGGCAAAAGTGACTGTTTTTAGTAAACTTTTGTTTTGAAGGGGGAATTGCAAACTTCCTGTTGATTTTTGCTGGGGGTTGTCAATATATGAAATGTAGGTCTAAGTGAAACATTCCTACTGGAAGTTACAGGCAGTTTTGTCTGAGTTTTCTTCCTAGGAGCAGTTGTGTCTGTGTTTTCTTCCTAGGGGACGCTAGAGCGCAATTTTGAGTTTTGGGGTTGGGTTTTTTTTATTAGATCGCAATTTTTGCCAGTCCTGATGTGTGTGTCCAGTTTGGTGAGTTTTGAAGCATGTTAAGGGGGTCAAATTACAGCTCAAAGGGGCAAAAGTGACTGTTTTTAGTAAACTTTTGTTTTGGAGGGGGAATTGCAAACTTCCTGTTGATTTTTGCTGGGGGTTGTCAATATATGAAATGTAGGTCTAAGTGAAACATTCCTACTGGAAGTTACAGGCAGTTTTGTCTGAGTTTTCTTCCTAGGAGCAGTTGTGTCTGTGTTTTCTTCCTAGGGGACGCTAGAGCGCAATTTTGAGTTTTGGGGTTGGTTTTTTTTATTAGATCGCAATTTTTGCCAGTCCTGATGTGTTTGTCCAGTTTGGTGAGTTTTGAAGCATGTTAAGGGGGTCAAATTACAGCTCAAAGAGGCAAAAGTGACTGTTTTTAGTAAACTTTTGTTTTGAAGGGGGAATTGCAAACTTCCTGTTGATTTTCGCTGGGGGTTGTCAATATATGAAATGTAGGTCTAAGTGAGACATTCCTACTGGAAGTTACACGCAGTTTTGTCTGAGTTTTCTTCCTAGGAGCAGTTGTGTCTGTGTTTTCTTCCTAGGGGACGCTAGAGCACAATTTTGAGTTTTGGGGTTGGTTTTTTTTATTAGATCGCAATTTTTGCCAGTCCTGATGTGTGTGTCCAGTTTGGTGAGTTTTGAAGCATGATAAGGGGGTCAAATTACAGCTCAAAGGGGCAAAAGTGACTGTTTTTAGTAAACTTTTGTTTTGAAGGGGGAATTGCAAACTTCCTGTTGATTTTTGCTGGGGGTTGTCAATATATGAAATGTAGGTCTAAGTGAGACATTCCTACTGGAAGTTACAGGCAGTTTTGTCTGAGTTTTCTTCCTAGGAGCAGTTGTGTCTGTGTTTTCTTCATAGGGGACGCTAGAGCGCAATTTTTAGTTTTGGGGTTGGTTTTTTTTATTAGATCGCAATTTTTGCCAGTCCTGATGTGTGTGTCCAGTTTGGTGAGTTATGAAGCATGTTAAGGCGGTCAAATTACAGCTCAAAGAGGCAAAAGTGACTGTTTTTAGTAAAGTTTTGTTTTGAAGGAGGAATTGCAAACTTCCTGTTGATTTTTGCTGGGGGTTGTCAATATATGAAATGTAGGTCTAAGTGAAACATTCCTACTGGAAGTTACGGGCAGTTTTGTCTGAGTTTTCTTCCTAGGGGACGCTAGAGCACAATTTTGAGTTTTGGGGTTAGGTTTTTTTTATTAGATCGCAATTTTTGCCAGTCCTGATGTGTGTGTCCAGTTTGGTGAGTTTTGAAGCATGTTAAGGGGGTCAAATTACAGCTCAAAGGGGCAAAAGTGACTGTTTTTAGTAAACTTTTGTTTTGAAGGGGGATTTGCAAACTTCCTGTTGATTTTTGCTGGGGGTTGTCAATATATGAAATGTAGGTCTGAGTGAGACATTCCTACTGGAAGTTACAGGCAGTTTTGTCTGCGTTTTCTTACTAGGAGCAGTTGTGTCTGTGTTTTCTTCCTAGGGGACGCTAGAGCGCAATTTTGAGTTTTGGGGTTGGTTTTTTTTATTAGATCGCAATTTTTGCCAGTCCTGATGTGTGTGTCAAGTTTGGTGAGTTATGAAGCATGTTAAGGGGGTCAAATTACAGCTCAAAGGGGCAAAAGTGACTGTTTTTAGTAAACTTTTGTTTTGAAGGGGGAATTGCAAACTTCCTGTTGATTTTTGCTGGGGGTTGTCAATATATGAAATGTAGGTCTAAGTGAAACATTCCTACTGGAAGTTACAGGCAGTTTTGTCTGAGTTTTCTTCCTAGGAGCAGTTGTGTCTGTGTTTTCTTCCTAGGGGACGCTAGAGCGCAATTTTGAGTTTTGGGGTTGGGTTTTTTTTATTAGATCGCAATTTTTGCCAGTCCTGATGTGTGTGTCCAGTTTGGTGAGTTTTGAAGCATGTTAAGGGGGTCAAATTACAGCTCAAAGAGGCAAAAGTGACTGTTTTTAGTAAACTTTTGTTTTGAAGGGGGAATTGCAAACTTCCTGTTGATTTTTGCTGGGGGTTGTCAATATATGAAATGTAGGTCTAAGTGAGACATTCCTACTGGAAGTTACAGGCAGTTTTGTTTGGGTTTTCTTCCTAGGAGCAGTTGTGTCTGTGTTTTCTTCCTATGGGACGCTAGAGCGCAATTTTGAGTTTTGGGGTTGGGTTTTTTTTATTAGATCGCAATTTTTGCCAGTCCTGATGTGTGTCCAGTTTGGTGAGTTTTGAAGCATGTTAAGGGGGTCAAATTACAGCTCAAAGAGGCAAAAGTGACTGTTTTTAGTAAACTTTTGTTTTGAAGGGGGAATTGCAAACTTCCTGTTGATTTTTGCTGGGGGTTGTCAATATATGAAATGTAGGTCTAAGTGAAACATTCCTACTGGAAGTTACAGGCAGTTTTGTCTGAGTTTTCTTCCTAGGAGCAGTTGTGTCTGTGTTTTCTTCCTAGGGGACGCTAGAGCACAATTTTGAGTTTTGGGGTTAGGTTTTTTTTATTAGATCGCAATTTTTGCCAGTCCTGATGTGTGTGTCCAGTTTGGTGAGTTTTGAAGCATGTTAAGGGGGTCAAATTACAGCTCAAAGGGGCAAAAGTGACTGTTTTTAGTAAACTTTTGTTTTGAAGGGGGAATTGCAAACTTCCTGTTGATTTTTGCTGGGGGTTGTCAATATATGAAATGTAGGTCTAAGTGAGACATTCCTACTGGAAGTTACGGGCAGTTTTGTCTGAGTTTTCTTCCTAGGAGCAGTTGTGTCTGTGTTTTCTTCCTAGGGGACGCTAGAGCACAATTTTGAGTTTTGGGGTTGGGTTTTTTTTATTAGATCGCAATTTTTGCCAGTCCTGATGTGTGTGTCCAGTTTGGTGAGTTATGAAGCATGTTAAGGGGGTCAAATTACAGCTCAAAGAGGCAAAAGTGACTGTTTTTAGTAAACTTTGCAACAGTTGATATTCTAGTTTCAAGCATGTTTTACTCAATATAGGTCATAACATCTCAGCAACAAGCTGTAATATCTTACTGAGATCATTTAGGTCCAAAACACTTAAAACAAGTAAAACACTCTAACATAAAATCTGCTTAGTGAGAAGAATTATCTTATCAGACAGAAAATAAGCAAATATCACCCTTATTTGAGATATTTAATCTTACTTAGTGTGTACACTTACGTAGGGAGAAGTACAGAGCGCCAATAAACCTTAAAGGCCTTTGCGTGCCGGCCCAGTCACATAATATCTACGGCTTTTCACACACACAACTGAATGCAATGCATACTTGGTCAACAGCCATACAGGTCACACTGAGGGTGAACGTATAAACAACTTTAACACTGTTACAAATATGCGCCACACTGTGAACCCACACCAAACAAGAATGACAAACACATTTCGGGAGAACATCCGCACCGTAACACAACATAAACACAACAGAACAAATACCCAGAACCCCTTGCAGCACTAACTCTTCCGGGACGCTACAATATGAGCCATTATCGGACATTTCTAATATATATACATACATATATATATATATATATATGTATATATACATGTATTAGGATTTTGCCTGTATTTTGCATGGCTGTCAACTAGGAGACACCCATTTCCTTATATAGTCATCGTATGCTGTTTTGTTATGCTTTAGAACAGGGGTCACCAACGCGGTGCCCGCGGGCACCAGGTCGCCCGTAAGGACCAGATGAGTCGCCCGCGGGCCTGTTCTAAAAAAAAAAAAAAAAAAAAAAAATATATATATTTTTTTTAAAAATTAAATCTACATAGAAAAAACACAAGATACACTTTCAATCAGTGCATCAACCCAAACAACCTCCCCCATGCACACTCATCCACACCCACTCACACAAAAGGGGTTATTTCTTTCTGCTACCAATATTCTGGTTCCCACAACATAGACAACACATCTGCAAGGGACACAGTCCCTGAACACAACATAGACAACACATCTGCAAGGGACACAGTCCCTGAACACAACATAGACAACACATCTGCAAGGGACACAGTCCCTGAACACAACATAGACAACACATCTGCAAGGGACACAGTCCCTGAACACAACATAGACAACACATCTGCAAGGGACACAGTCCCTGAACACAACATAGACAACACATCTGCAAGGGACACAGTCCCTGAAGCACACATGATTGTATAGGCTGCTGGTCCACTAACATTTTCATTAATTACTATTTTTTTATGTAATTATTTTTATATTGTTTTACTTTCTTTTTTATCCAAGAAAATGTTTTTTATTTATTTATCTTATTTTATTTTATTTTTTAAAAAAGGGCCTTATCTTCAACAGACCAGGTTGTCAATGATATTAGATTTGTTTAAAGGGTTTTTTAAACCAGGCCCAGTCCAGATAATGTCCAAGTCAGACTCAGCAACACACACCTTCATTCATGTACACAGAAACAAATTAGGGAACACAACAGATTGCATATAATTTATAAACAAAATTACAGTTTCAAAATAAGCATTTATGTACAGTCCAGATGATGTCCAGGTCACTCAAATTAGGGAACACAACAACAGATATCATATAATCTATAAACATAATTATACTTTCAAAATAAGCCTTTGAGGACTTCTCATCTTTTTTTTAAATGTTTTTTGGCATCATTATCGTTTTCAACCATGTAACTTTCTAAAGTTAGAAAATACTGAATAAATGTTTTAAAGAAAGTAATACTAAGTGAATATCTGTTTTTGGCCTTAAAAATAAACATTTTACCGAGTACTATAATTAAATTGACTAAATCATGATTGTCAATGAACTCTCCTAAAATAACAGAAACCACATTAAGCTTCATAAACAAACCAATCCTTAAACACATTTTTTCAACTTCCACCCAAAACAAAGACACAATATGACAATACCAAAACAAATGCAGGGTGGATTCAGGCTCCTGACAACAAAATCGGCAATCATCTGACTCTGTCATATTCCATCATTTTAACATTTTCCCTGTGGGTAAGAAGTTATAAATAATTTTAATTTGAAAATGACGATTTTGCACATCGATAGTGGTTTTATAGATTAGTTTGAATATGGCATCCCATGGCAACGGGCAGTCAAAAAAGTCCTCCCATTTTACATTTGTGTTGTACGAGGCAGCCTTCAAAGATTTCTTTATTAAATACAAATTATGTATTTTTCTATTTATTTTAGTTCCTTTTTGCCAACTAGAATTTCTTATTAGAGGTTTACAAACTAATAATTTAGTAGTTCCATAATTAATTATTTGTTTCCATCTTTTCCCAATTACTCCAGTTAGTTGATAAAATGAAAAGCTTGAGCAAGCATCACCATACATAGCTCTAAATTCATCATACTTCATCATTTTACCATTCTCATTGATAATATCATTGACAAAAATGATTCCTCTTTCAAACACATTTTTCCAAAAGAAAGGCTTTCCATCTATTACAATATTAGAGTTCATCCATATTAACTGCTGCAAAATATCGTCTCTTTTTTCTGGCACATAAAATTGAAAACACCACTATGAGTGGATTGTTTCCTTTATGAACCCCGCCATGTTTCCCAGCAGACTCTTTGGGAGGGGATCACTTGTAAAAAAGGATACAATTTCTTTTGATACAGTACAGTACAGTTTTTTGTCCAACAGGACATTTGTGTACCACTCAATGTTTAAATACATCTTTGGAACAATTGATGCTTTTAAAGACAGACACATAGCTTCAAGGTTGAGAAGTTTCAGGCCCCTATATTCATACTCTTTGTACAAAACCTTTCTTTTAATCTTTTCTGGTTTGCTGTTCCAGACAAAATCGAAGACCCTCCGCTCATAAATCTTAAAAAAGTTTTGTGATGGAGCTGGTAATGACAAAACCAAATAAATAAATTGAGGAATAATTAACGAGTTGGCAATAGACATTTTACCATACAAGGTTAGGGATTTCCCCTTCCATAATTGCATAATTTTGTCCAGCTTTCTTAGTCGATTATCATAATTTACTGAGCCTAGATCTTCCAGATTTTCTGGGACAACAACACCAAGTATGTTAACTGGTCCATCTGTCCACAAAACAGGCACTTTGCATTCCATTCGAAAGGACGTTCCCTTTAGATTTCCGATCCTTAACATTTTACATGTATCATAATTAAGCTTAAAACCAGATTGCTGTGAAAATATGTCCAAAAGATTAAGAAGGTTCCGCAAACAATGAGGAAAAATCTTATCTTTGTGAATCAGCCTTTTCTGACATGAACTTCATCAAGAACAAACACAGAACACGCCTCACTGATGCACATCTGCAAGACTCACTCAGAGTTGCAGTGTCAAGTTACATACCAGAGTACAACACACTAGTTAACAGCATGCAATGCCAGGCTTCCCACTAACTGACAAAGAAACAGATAACAGATTTGGTGTCCAGTTCAAAGTGTGACATGATTTAAAAATTTGAGAGTTGACTTTTGTATTTTACATGAGTTATTATTTGTACAAACATGGTGCAAAGTAATTCATGATTTGTTGAAAAATGTTAGTGGCTAGCTAGTTAAAATGGGATATTGTGATTTCACAAGACTGTCTTAGAAGTGATCATTTGAAAATGTTCAATTTGAAAAATGTGCACTTAGAGAAAATATAAAAATAAAGTGTTGCATATTGATATTTATCTGTTTCTATATATATTTATTGTAAGAAATCATTAAGATGATCAGTGTTTCCGCAAAGATAAATATCATTAATTAGTAATAATAACAGAGTTAAAGGTAAATTGAGCAAATTGGCTACTTCTGGCAATTTATTTAAGTGTGTATCTAACTGGTAGCCCTTCGCATTAATCACTACCCAAGAAGTAGCCCTTGGTTTGAAAAAGGTTGGTGACCCCTGCTTTAGAACATGCGGCACACAAATCTGTGCCACCTTTTCCAGACTATATTGAAGCACACTCCAGACAACAGAAGCTATTTTTTAGCACGTTGAGGGTGCACTCAGGAAGGTGCACTCAGGAAGGTGCCAGTGTTGTGGCAAAAACACTAGCAACTGAGATTGCGTGCTGTGTTGATCCAGATGTAAGAAAATGCATTTTGCATTAAAAAAAAAAAAAAAAAAGCACGAGCAGACACCAAAACAAAAAATCCATGCATCCATGTTCTATCGCTCATCCGTCTCAGGGTCACGTGTTTTACCACATGCAAACCTTTAGTAGATCAGACCCTTTGTGTACTGCCTTGTTCTTGTCAGCGCACACACTGCTGATTGCAGAAATACCATCTAACCACAAAGTCGGACCAAAACAAAAACTTCATCTTTTTTCTACTTTTCTTAATAGTCTATTTTTGTGGTGGTCTAAACCCTAGTGCATCTCTTCTTTTGTCTCCCAGGCAACATATTGGACAGCATGTTACTGCGCGCGTCCAGCAAGGAGGCGTCGGAGGGCAGGAAGGAGAGCGGCGGAAGCACGTCCACCGCTTCCTCGTCGCAGAGACTCCTGTGGTGTCACTGCTACCACCACTGTCCCGACGACTCCGTTAACAACACATGCAGGTACGCCTGCGCAATGCAACACAATAAAAGATGTTTTTTTATTTTTATATTTTTATTATTTGTTTAAATGTGTCTTTCTAGGACTGACGGTTACTGTTTTACCATGGTGGAGGAAGAAGGAGGCGTACCAGTCTTGAGTGCAGGCTGTCTGGGGCTTGTTGGGTTTGAGTTTCAGTGTCGAGTGAGTAGGTTTAAATCACTTTATTTTATATTTTTTTCCTATTGTATCTCACGTGGATTCACAGACCACCTCTTTTTGGGCTGATTTGGATCATATCTGAATTTTCTGCATTTCTAACCATACTTGGCATCTTAACCTCTAAAGGCCTCAGTGGCCACATGTGTGGACAGAACCTTTTAGCTCTTATTTCCAAAATTGTGTACACTACTGAATTGGGGTCTTTTGGCCACTTATGTGGACACTTATACTGCCATCTGGTGGTGTCAGAAGAGTATAACATACAATGGAATTTGGAAAAAAAAAAGTGTAAAAATAAAAATGTGCATGTCACTACACATGAAGTACACGCTTGTGTACTTATGGACTTAGTTACATCATATTAAAAGATGATGTTTATTTTTTATTCTAATTAGGGTCCAATAAGCCTAAATAGCAAAGAGAAATAGAAAAATCATGTAAACAAACAGCTTGGGCCTTAAGAGGTTAAAATCAACGTAAAAAATGATCACTTTGTAGAATTTATGACATGGTTCCTTCGTATTATAGAACATTTGACAACATTTTTGCAGCATATATGTTTAGTCTTGTCACAACTGAATGATGTCAGGTATGAATACATGTTGGTTTTTATTAGGGATGTCCGATAATGGCTTTTTTGCCGATATCCGATATTCCGATATTGTCCAACTCTTAATTACCGATACCGATATATATACAGTCGTGGAATTAACACATTATTATGCCTAATTTGGACAACCAGGTATGGTGAAGATAAGGTCCTTTTTAAAAAAAATAAAATAAGATAAATAAATTAAAAACATTTTCTTGAATAAAAAAGAAAGTACAACAATATAAAAACAGTTACATAGAAACTAGTAATTAATGAGAATGAGTAAAATTAACTGTTAAAGGTTAGTACTATTAGTGGACCATCAGCAGGCACAATCATGTGTGCTTACGGACTGTATCCCTTGCAGACTGTATTGATATATATTGATATATAATGTAGGAACCAGAATATTAATAACAGAAAGGAACAACCCTTTTGTGTGAATGAGTGTGAATGGGGGAGGGAGGTTTTTTGGGTTGGTGCACTAATTGTAAGTGTATCTTGTGTTTTTTATGTTGATTTAATAAAAAAAAAAAAAAAAACATACCGATAAAAAAAAAAAAACGATACCGATAATTTCCGATATTACATTTTAAAGCATTTATCGGCCGATATTATCGGACATCCCTAGTTTTTATACATGACAATTTTAGGATTCGTTATTAAGGAAAATAAATACATATTATGTTTAAAATATATATATATATATATATATATATATATATATATATATATATATATATATATATATATATATATATATATATATATATATATATATATATATATATACATATATTTGAAAACATGTACCAAAATCTTTAAATAACTGGTTAAAATATATATTTTTTTTTTAATGTTGAGATTTTTAAATGAGAGCCCGATGAAGAGTTCAATGACAAATGTGTGAAAATTTGTCAAAACATGCACCCCTTTTGTGTTGCCTTTGCCATTATTTTTCTGACAAATACACCATGTGGTAGCGCTCTTATTAACCTCTTAAGGCCCAAGCTGTTTGTTTACATGCTTTTTTAATTTTTATTTGCTATTTGGGCTTATTGGACCCTAATTAGAATACAAACCAAAAATCTACTTTTGATATGATGTACTTAGTCCATAAGTACACAAACGTGTACGTCATGTGTAGTGACATACTCATTTTTATTTTTACACTTTTTTTTTCCATATTCCATTGTATGTTATACTCTTCTGACATCACCAGGTGGCAGTATAAGTGTCCACAGTAGTGTACACAATTTTGGAAATAAGAGCTAAAAGGTGCTGTCCACGCATGTGGCCACTAAGGCCTTTACAGGTTGAAGCCTCAAATTTTGACCCCAGAAGTTTCATTGACTTGAAATGTCTCACACAGCTTTACAAAACATCCACTGGAACTTTAGGGTCTTTTTGCAGACCCTCCATAAAATCTGGTAGACGCATTGCAGGCACGGCCAAGCACACATGTAATATTTAAGCAATATATTATGATTTAAAAATGTTTGAAAAATGTATTAAAATTAGAGGTGTCCGATAATGGCTTTTTTGCCGATATTCCGATATTGTCCAACTCTTAATTACCGATACCGATATCAACCGATACCGATATATACAGTTGTGGAGTTAACACATTATTATGCCTAATTTTGTTGTGATGCCCCGCTGGATGCATTAAACAATGTAACAAGGTTTTCCAAAATAAGAGAACAACTTTAACTCAAGTTATGGAAAAAAGTGCCAACATGGCACTGCCATATTTATTATTGAAGTCACAAAGTGCTTTTTTTTGGGGGGGGTATATTTTAGCGTCCCGGAAGAGTTAGTGCTGCAAGGGGTTCTGGGTAATTGTTCTGTTGTGTTACGGTGTGGATGTTCTGCCGAAATGTGTTTGTCATTCTTGTTTGGTGTGGGTTCACAGTGTGGCGCATATTTATAACAGTGTTAAAGTTGTTTATACGGCTACCCTCAGTGTGACCTGTATGGCTGTTGACCAAGTGCCTTCAAGGTTTATTGGCGCTCTGTACTTCTTCCTACGTCCGTGTACACAGCGGCGTTTTAAAAAGACATCAATCTTACTTTTTGAAACCGATACCGATCATTTTGAAACCGATACCGATAATTTACGATATCACATTTTAAAGCATTTATCGGCCGATAATATCGGACATCCCTAATTAAAATCAAAATTTTCGTGGTGTAAAATGTCGATTTTTTTTAATGTTGAGCTTTCATGTGTAAGCTGCACACAAAAATGGTGAACAAATGTCAAAACATGTTGCTTTTAATATGATTTTATTCTGACAAATACACCATAAAGGGGGGCACCGTTATTAAACCCTTAAATTCGTACCCCATAAGTCAGACTGACTTGAAATTTAACTTAAGGGTGTTTTGCTGGATCCCCACACACCTTTCAGGGACTGACAAGCAGATGCATAGAATCTGAGGTGGATCAAGCTTGGACACAGGCAGGACTTGGAAACATTGTCCATACGTCATTGAGCATTTGTCTCGTGATTATACAAGTTGAAACCTTCAGGATCATGTTAAAAAGGCATTTTCTTAAACTAAGATGAATCTAGAACGGACACAGGTAGTCCTGATACAACAGGAGGGCCGCACACTGAAAAATCAAAGCAAGCGGGAGCCATTTTGCTGTGCTAACGACGCCATTGAAGCTAACTTAGCAACTTGGCAACCGGACCGCACAGAGCTATGCTAAAAACATTAGCTCTCCACCTACGCCAGCCAGCCCTCATCTGCTCATCAACACCCGTGCTCACCTGCGTTCCAGCGATCGGCAGAAGGACGAAAGACTTCACCGGATGCGTTTAGCGGCCCGGAGACGTAGGAAGTCAAGGTGAGGTCGGCGGCTAGCGCGTCTGCTCTCCAACAAAGTCCTCCTGGTTGTGTTGCTGTAGTCCGCTGCTAATACACCGATCCCACCTACAACTGTCTTCTTTGCAGCCTTCATTGTTCATTAAACAAATTGCAAAAGATGTCCAGAATACTGTGGAATTATGAAATGAAAACAGAGCTTTTTGTATAGGATTCTACGGGGTACCATAACTTCCGTTACTCGGACTTCGTCACGCGCATACGTCATCATACCGCGACGTTTCAGCCGGATATTTCCCGGGAAATTTTAAATGTCACTTTATAAGTTAACCCGGCCGTATTGGCATGTGTTGCAATGTTAAGATTTCATCATTGATATATAAACTATCAGACTGCGTGGTCGGTAGTAGTGGCTTTCAGTAGGCCTTTAAGTTGTATGTCCTTTTTGTCAGAGAAAACCCTGTTTTTTTAATGGAAAAAAACACCAAATATGCAATATTTTCCCCCGATGAAAATTTAAAGTGGAATATTTGAGATGATAAAATAATTGGAGCCCTTAAAAAGGTCAATAACTCATAACAACATTGATTTTAATTCATTATTCTTTTTTGAGCAATGACACACACAAAAAAATCCCACTAAAATTATTAGGGGATCCAAAAGGGTCCTGCTCATTAAAGTGTTACAAAAAAAATTATTTTTACCGTTTACTTTTAACACAATCATCTTGAGATCAACTTCAGATCTATCCGTCAATTATAAGTTTTATTGTTGTTTATGTTTTTTGTTGGTTCGTTTTAGGCCCTTCTTTTAAAAAAAAACAACAAAGAATATCTCAAAGTAGAATGTTTAATGTGACGTAATTGGAGCCTTGAATAGGTCAATAATTCATAATGACATTGATTTTGATTCATTATTACTTTTTAAAGAAAGAAACAGCCTGCGTGGCAGCTTTGTGTTATTAGAGTAAACATTGCAACGTGTTCTTGTTATATTTCACCTGTTTGCTCTTTTATACCACTTTTTATGTTTTTTTAAATAATTTTTTTAATCGTATTTTTAGAATGTGCCGTGGGGCCGTTAAAAATGACCCGCGGGCCGCAAATGACCCCCGGGCCGCACTTTGGACATACAATCTCAGCATCATTGGAGTTGTGTTTACTTAACTCCAGGACACCTGGAGCTCGCATCAGAGGAAGTCACTAGAATGTTGCACGGATCAAGATTACTGCAATCAAAACCTTCACCCGACTCTGCCGCCGCTTAAACCTCCTCGTAAGTTCGTCTTCTTTACTGTTTGTCCTCGAATTTTACCGCCAACATTTTTTTTCTCCTTCTTGCAGTTTATGTGGATGGAAAAATCCACCACGTGGCCTTGTTTATCTCAGTCACAGTCTGCAGCATCATACTGGCTGCTATTATTGTCTTCTGCTACTTCAGGTCATGATCACGTCTCAAAGATCCTTGCTTTTTTATTTTGTTAAAGCTTCTGCTCACTATTTGTTTTTCCATTATTTGCAGATACAAGCGCCAGGTGTCCCGCCCTCGCTACACCATCGGCCTGGAGCAGGATGAGACCTTCATTCCTCCTGGAGAGTCCCTGAAGGATTTGATAGAGCAGTCGCAAAGCTCTGGTTCAGGCTCAGGGCTCCCTCTGTTGGTAAGATGCTTGTATTACACCAGTAGCAGAGGCCTTTAAAACTTGCATAAAATGAGTGAATATAGTTATATTTTTTTCTCATAATTGTTCACTTTTAAGGCTAATAATATGTAACTAGTGTGTATGCAAGTTCATGTTTAAAGTCTGCAAGAGTAACTAGCATTAAAAAAACGACATTTTATATGATTAGGTCTGAAATTGTTGAAAAAAAATGTATGCAGTGAAGCGACAAACATGCATTTTTATAATAATTTTCTGTGAGGAACAAAAAGGTAAAAAATTAAGAAAGAAAACTGCTTGCTTAAAAAGTAATATTTGCTAATTTTCTGTCTGATAAGATAATTCTTCTCACTAAGCAGATTTTATGTTAGAGTGTTTTACTTGTTTTAAGGGTTTTGGTCCTAAATGATCTCAGTAAGATATTACAGCTTGTTGCTGAGATTTGATGACCTATATTGAGTAAAACATGCTTGAAACTATGGATGTCTGATAATGGCTTTTTGCCGATATCCGATATTACGATATGGTCAAACTCTTTAATTACCGATACCGATATCAACCGATACCGATATATACAGTCGTGGAAATGACACATTATTATGCCTAATTTGGACAACCAGGTATGGTGAAGACAAGGTCCTTTTTTTTAAATTAATAAAATTAAATAATATAAATAAATTAAAAACATTTTCTTGAATAAAAAAGAAAGTACAACAATATAAAAACAGTTACATAGAAACTAGTAATTAATGAGAATTAGTAAAATTAACTGTTAAGGTTAGTATTATTAGTGGACCAGCAGCACGCACAATCATGTGTGCTTACGGACTGTATCCCTTGCAGACTGTATTGATATATATTGATATATAATGTAGGAACCAGAAATATTAATAACAGAAAGAAACAACCCTTTTGTGTGAATGAGTGTAAATGGGGGGAGGGAGGTTTTTTGGGTTGGTGCACTAATTGTAAGTGTATCTTGTGTTTTTTATGTTGATTTAATAAAAAATAAAAATAAATAAATAAAAACGATACCGATAATTTAAAAAATGATACCGATAATTTCCGATATTACATTTTAAAGCATTTATCGGCCATCTCTACTTGAAACTATTTTTGTCCAAATGTCCAAAACACACCCAGCAATGGTGCACAGGAAGGCGGGGAAGAAGAGGGGAAAAGGCGGCCAAAATGGTCAAAAGTCCCAATTTTGTCCAAAATACCTCCCCGGGTTCCAGTCTCACGAGTCCCGCCGCCGGCCGCACAAGTCCCGGGATGCAAAAAATGTCCAAAACGCACCCAGCAAAGTCCCACGGGAAGTGGGGGAGAAAAGTGAGAAGAGTCTGCAAAAGTCCCCAAAAATGTTCAAAATACCTACCCAGGTTCGAGTCCCACATGGAGTGCCACAAGACAAGTCTTAAGACTTGTGGCACTCGACCCCGGGTGTGATTTTTTAACATTTTATCGACTTTTCTCACTTTTCTCCCCGCCTTCCCGTGGGACTTTGCTGGGTGCGTTTTGGACATTTTTTGCATCCCGGGACTTGTGCGGCCGGCGGCTGGACTCGTTGGTATCGAAATCGGTAATCAAAAGTTGGACACAATCGGAATATCGGATATCGGCAAAAAAGCCATTATCGGACATCTCTAGATATAGTCAAAGACAATAAGACGCACAGGGCGTCGATTATTTTATATTTTAGGTCCCATTTTTAGGAAACTTTGGGCCAGTTGCATATTTTCCTTGTATAACGTTCTAATCCGGGATGTGTTTAATTTGTCTTTAAAATAAAATACAATTTAAAAAAGGATTCTAATGCCTCGGATAAGCGGAAGAAGATGGATGGATTCTAATGCCTTGTTACTTTTTGAGCATTTTTTTTTTTTAAGCAAGCAGTTTTCTTTCTTCATTTTTTACCTTTTTGTACCTCACATAAAATTATTATAAAAATGTATGTTTGTCGCTTCACTGCATACATTTCCTTTCAACCATTTCAGACCTAATCATATAAAATGTATTATCGGAAATTATCGGTATCGTTTTTTTTATTATCGGTATCGTTTTTTTTGTTTTGTTTTTTTTTTTGTTTTTTTTATTAAATCAAGATAAAAAACACAAGATACACTTACAATTAGTGCACCAACCTAAAAAACCTCCCTCCCCCATTTACACTCATTCACACAAAAGGTTTGTTTTTTTCTGTTATTAATATTCTGGTTCCTACATTATATATCAATATATATCAATACAGTCTGCAAGGGATACAGTCCGTAAGCACACATGATTGTGCCTGTTTATGGTCCACTAATAGTACTAACCTTTAACAGTTAATTTTACTCATTTTCATTAATTACTAGTTTCTATGTAACTGTTTTTATATTGTTTTACTTTCTTTTTTATTCAAGAAAATGTTTTTAATTTATTTATCTTATTTTATTTTATTAATTTAAAAAAAAAAGGCCCTTATCTTCACCATACCTGGTTGTCCAAATTACGCATAATAATGTGTTAATTCCACGACTGTATATATCGGTATCGGTTGATATCGGTATCGGTAATTAAATAGTTGGACAATATCGGAATATCGGATATCGGCAAAAAGCCATTATCGGACATCCCTAGTTTCAAGCATCCATCCATCCATCCATCCATCCATCTTCTTCCGCTTATCCGAGGTCGGGTCGCGGGGGCAGCAGCCTAAGCAGGGAAACCCAGACTTCCCTCTCCCCAGCCACTTCGTCCAGCTCTTCCCGGGGGATCCCGAGGCGTTCCCAGGCCAGCCGGGAGACATAGTCTTCCCAACGTGTCCTGGGTATTCCCCGTGGCCTCCTACCGGTCGGACGTGCCCTAAACACCTCCCTAGGGAGGCGTTCGGGTGGCATCCTGACCAGATGCCCGAACCACCTCAACTGGCTCCTCTCGATGTGGAGGAGCAGCGGCTTTACTTTGAGCTCCCCCCGGATGGCAGAGCTTCTCACCCTATCTCTAAGTGAGAGCCCCGCCACCCGGCGGAGTTTCAAGCATCTTTTACTCAATATAGGTCATCAAATCTCAGCAACAAGCTGTAATATCTTACTGAGATCATTTAGGACCAAAACCCTTAAAACAAGTAAAACACTCTAACATAAAATCTGCTTAGTGAGAAGAATTATCTTATCAGATATTTAATCTTACTTAGATTTCAGTTTTTGCAGTGTAAGTTCTGGGTGTTTTTTATGACCATTTTGGGACCAAAGTCTGAACAAATGTAAAACCTGAACTTCCCTTCAGGTCCAGAGGACCATCGCCAAGCAGATCCAGATGGTGAAGCAGATCGGTAAAGGACGGTACGGTGAGGTCTGGATGGGACACTGGCGAGGAGAGAAGGTGGCCGTCAAAGTTTTCTTCACCACCGAAGAGGCCAGCTGGTTCCGAGAGACTGAAATCTATCAGACGGTCCTGATGAGGCACGAGAACATACTCGGTATGCCACGGCACCTTTGGACAGTACCGCGGTTTCCCTAACCGATCAGAACGAGGCAAAAATAACACGTCGTCTTGCTCAGGTTTCATCGCAGCTGACATCAAAGGAACCGGCTCGTGGACTCAGCTCTACCTGATCACCGACTACCACGAGAACGGCTCGCTGTACGACTACCTCAAGTCCACCATGCTGGACAGCAAGGCCATGCTGCGACTGGCCTACTCGTCCGTGTCGGGCCTGTGCCATCTCCACACCGAGATCTTTGGCATGCAGGGCAAGCCCGCCATCGCTCACAGGGACCTGAAGAGCAAGAACATCTTAGTCAAGAGGAACGGCGCCTGCTGCATCGCCGACCTCGGACTGGCTGTCAAGTTCATCAGGTGAGTGTGTTTCGGATTTTTGGTGTCAGAAGTGGGATGATTAACTCTGAGAGTAGCCGGTTTCATATACAATCTTGCTACCAGGTTTTTAAACTCCTTAGCCTGGTTTGAATTCGGGTTGAGGGTACTTGTCCTGGGATGTATTTTGTCAGAAGTGGGATTTTTAACCATGAGATACCTAGATAGTGTGATGAAGTCTTTCACAAGCATCGTTGTGTGATCTTCCCACTAGATATGTTTTAAACTAAATGGATCTTGTTTTAGGTTTTTTTAAGTACTAGTCCTCAGATTCTAGTGTAAGAAGTGGAATAATTGGACATTAAGGCATCCAGTTTAAACTGCCTACCAGGTTTATCAAACCAATGTAATGTGGTTTTAGTTTGGCTATAGCTTATTAGTCCTCACATTTAAGAGCATAATACGTCATCAAGATCTGGCTAACACGGTTTTTAACCAGGTTTGATTTCAGGTTGAAGCTACAATTTCACAAAATGGTGTGGTGTCAGAAGTGGGATTATTATTGGTGAGGCCATTCGAAATGACCCTGGTGATAGACGAGGGATGGGTGAATTATTACTTGTGAGGTGATACATGGTGTCAGAAGTGGGATTATTATTGGTGAGGCCATTCTAAATGACCCTGGTGACAGGTGACCCCTGTGTGATAGACGAGGGATGGGTGAACTATTACTTGTGAGGTGATACCTGGTGTCAGAAGTGGGATTATTATTGGCGAGGCCATTCAAAATGACCCTGGTGACAGGTGACCCCTGTGTGATGGACGAGGGACGGGTGAACTATTACTTTTGAGGTGATACATGGTGTCAGAAGTGGGATCATTAGTTATGAGACCACTTATAAAATACATAGTTCGGTAGTGTTCCACAAATACCATTGTATGTGTGACCAGCATTTCAAAACCAGTTAGTTTGTTTTGAATGTTTCTAGTGTCAGAAGTGTCATTTACCTGTTCCACAACTACTTTTAGTTTGAGGTTATTTATCCTTACATTTAGAGGTTAATTAGTCATCGTGATCTGGCTATCACGTTTTTAACCCGGTTTAAATTCAGATTGAAGCTACAATTTCGCAAGTTTTTCTGGTGTCAGAAGTGGGATCGTTTTTGGTGAGGCCATTTGAAAGGACCCTTGTGGTAGGTGACCCCTGTCTGATAGACGAGGAATGGGTGAACCATTACTTGTGAGGTGATACATGGTGTTAGAAGTGGGATCATTATTGGTGAGGCCATTTGGAAGGACCCTTGTGACAGGTGACACCTGTGTCATAGATGAGGGATGGGTGAACCATTACTTGTGAGGTGATACATGGTGTCAGAAGTGGGATCATTATTGGTGAGGCCATTTGGAAGGACCCTTGTGACAGGTGACACCTGTGTCATAGATGAAGGATGGGTGAACCATTACTTGTGAGGTGATACATGGTGTCAGAAGTGGGATCATTTTTGGTGAGGCCATCTGGAAGGACTCTTGTGACAGGTGACCCCTGTGTGATAGACGAGAAATGGGTGAACCATTACTTGTGAGGTGATACATGGTGTCAGAAGTGGGATCATTTTTGGTGAGGCCATTTATAAAATACATAGCTCAGTAGTGTTCCACAAATACCATTGTATGTGTGACCAGAATTTCAAAACCGGTTAGTTTGTTTTGAATGTTTCTAGTGTCAGAAGTGTCATTTACCTGCACTGTTCCACAACTACTTTTAGGTTGTTTTTTTAAATCAAAAGAATGTGGTTTTAGTTTAGTTTGAGATTATTTATCCTTACATTTAGAGGTTAATTAGTCATCTTGATCTGGCTATCACATTTTTTAACCCGGTTTAAATTCAGGTTGAAGCTACAATTTAACAAAATTTTCTGGTGTCAGAAGTGGGATCATTTTTGGTGAGGTCATTTGGAAGGACCCTTGTGACAGGTGACCCCTGTGTGATAGACGAGGGATGGTTGAACCATTACTTTTGAGGTGATACATTCTGTCAGAAGTGGGATCATTTTTGGTGAGGCCATTTGGAAGGACCCTTGTGACAGGTGACCCCTGTGCGATAGACGAGGGATGGGTGAACCATTACTTGTGAGATGATACATGGTGTCAGAAGTGGGATCATTATTGGTGAGGCCATTTGGAAGGACCCTTGTGACAGGTGACGCCTGTGCGATGGACGAGGGATGGGTGAACCATTACTTGTGAGGTGATACATGGTGTCAGAAGTGGGATCATTTTTGGTGAGGCCATTTGGAAGGACCCTTGTGACAGGTGACACCTTTGTCATAGATGAGGGATGGGTGAACCATTACTTGTGAGGTGATACATGGTGTCAGAAGTGGGATCATTATTGGTGAGGCCATTTGGAAGGACCCTTGTGACAGGTGACCTCTGTGCGATAGACGAGAGATGAGTGAACCATTACTTGTGAGGTGATACATGGTGTCAGAAGTGGGATCATTTTTGGTGAGGCCATTTGGAAGGACCCATGTGACAGGTGACCCCTCTGCGATAGACGAGGGATGGGTGAACCATTACTTGTGAGGTGATACATGGTGTCAGAAGTGGGATCATTTTTGGTGAGGCCATTTGGAAGGACCCTTGTGACAGGTGACTCCTGTCTGATAGACGAGGGATGGGTGAACCATTACTTGTGCGGTGATACATGGTGTCAGAAGTGGGATCATTTCGAAGGACCCTTGTGACATGTGACCCCTGTGTGATAGACGAAAGATGGGTGAACCATTACTTGTGAGGTGATACATGGTGTCAGAAGTGGGATCATATTTGGTGAGGCCATTTGGAAGGACCCTTGTGACAGGTGACCCCTGTGTGATAGACGAGAAATGGGTGAACCATTACTTGTGAGGTGATACATGGTGTCAGAAGTGGGATCATTTTTGGTGAAGTCATTTGGAAGGACCCTTGTGACAGGTGACCCCTGTGCGGTAGACGAGGCATGGGTGAACCATTACTTGTGAGGTGATACATGGTGTCAGAAGTGGGATCATTTTTGGTGAGGCCATTTGGAAGGACCCTTGTGACAGGTGACCCCTGTGCGATAGACGAGGGATGGGTGAACCATTACTTGTGAGGTGATACATGGTGTCAAAAGTGGGATACATTTAGGGGAGGACCTTTGGAAGGACCCTTGTGACAGGTGACCCCTGTGTGATAGACGAGGGATGGGTGAACCATTACTTGTGAAGTGATACATGGTGTCAGAAGTGGGATCATTATTGGTGAGGCTATTTGGAAGAACCCTTGTGACAGGTGACGCCTGTGCGATAGACGAGGGATGGGTGAACCATTACTTGTGAGGTGATGCATGGTGTCAGAAGTGGGATCATTATTTGGTGAGGCCATTTGGAAGGACCCTTTTGACAGGTGACCCCTGTGCGATAGACGAGGGATGGGTGACCCATTACTTGTGACGTGATACATGGTGTCAGAAGTGGGATCATTTTTGGTGAGGCCATTTTGAAAGACCCTTGTGACAGGTGACCCCTGTACGATAGATGGGTGAACCATTACTTGTGAGGTGATACATGGTGTCAGAAGTGGGATTATTTTTGGTGAGGCCATTTGGAAGGACCCTTGTGACAGGTGACCCCTGTCTGATAGACGAGGGATGGGTGAACCATTACTTGTGAGGTGATACATGGTGTCAGAAGTGGGATCATTTTTGGTGAGGCCATTTGGAAGGACCCTTGTGACCTGAATCCTTAACATTTTTGTGTCCACTCCAGCGACACCAATGAGGTGGACATCCCCCCTAACACCAGAGTGGGCACCAAGCGCTACATGCCCCCCGAGGTTCTGGACGAGACCCTGAACAGAAGTCACTTCCAGTCCTACATCATGGCCGACATGTACAGCTTCGGACTCATCCTGTGGGAGATCGCTCGCCGCTGCGTGTCAGGAGGTATCTCGCCACGCTTCCTCCCACAACGCCATTTTTTTTATGACTTGTTTCATCCCCAACATGGCGGCTTTCTCGCACATGAAGGCATCCTGGAGGAGTACCAGCTGCCCTACCACGACCTGGTCCCCACTGACCCCTCATACGAGGACATGAGAGAGGTGGTGTGCATCAAGAAGCTGCGGCCCTCCTTCCCCAACCGATGGACCAGCGATGAGGTGAGAAGGACCGTACAGAAGCGGTTGGTACAAACATGTCGGTGCAGGTCTGGATACAGGTGCAGATATGATAAATAAATTATGGTGTATGATTTTAATGACCTAATCTGGACATTTTTAGGAAAAATGCAGCAAACTGATTGTAATATTTGGGTAATGTTATTTAAATTTACAATAAATTAATATTTAGGTAGGTTTTTTTTTTACACAAATTGACATATTTAGTTAATGTAGCTTTTTTTTTTATATATATAATATTATATTATTAGTATATATAAGGGGTGAGTGTATATGTATATATATATATATATATAAATATATATATACAGTACAGGCCAAAAATTTGGACACACCTCCTCATTCAATGCGTTTTCTTTATTTTCATGACTATTTACATTGCAGATTGTCCCTGAAGGCATCACAACTATGAATGACCACATGTGGAGTTATGTACTTTAACTAAATAATGTGAAATAACCGAAAAACATGTTTTATATTCTAGTTTCTTCCAAATAGCCACCCTTTGCTCTGATTACTGCTTTGCACACTCTTGGCATTCTCTCCATGAGCTTCAAGCACACCTGGTGAAGTGATAACCATTTCAGGTGACTACCTCTTGAAGCTCATAGAGAGAATGCCAGGAGTGAGCAGAGCAGTAATCAGAGCAAAGGGTGGCTATTTTGAAGAAACAGTTATTTCACATTTTTTTGTTAAGTACATAACTCCACATGTGTTTCTTCATAGTTGTGATGCCTTCAGTGACAATCTACAATGTAAATCGTCATTAAAATTAAAAAAAAGCATTATATGAGAAGGTGTGTCCAAACTTTTGGCTTGTACTGTATATTAGTCCCCAACCACCGGGCCACAGCCCGGTACCGGTCCGTGGACCGATTGGTACCGGGCCGCACAATAAATAAAAAAAAATATATATATATATGTTTTTTTTTAATTAAATCAACATAAAAAACACAATATATACATTATATATCAATATAGATCAATACAGTCTGCAGGAATACAGTCCGTAAGCACACATGATTGTATTTCTTTATGGAAAAAAAAATATATATATATATATTTTTTTATTTTTTTAATTCCCCTTCCCCCCGGTCCGTGGGAAAAATTTTCAAGCGTTGACCGGTCCGCAGCTACAAAAAAGTTGGGGACCACCGCTGTATATCATATATTTATTTTTGACATTTTTATTTCTGTAAAAAAATAATTTAATTTGCATTTGATTTGAGTTCAAAATAGATCAAAATAAAACCAAAGTGACCATGTTTGCCTCTGTACCTAAATACTAGAGATACTAATGGCTTTTTTGCAGATATCCGATATTCCGATATTGTCCAACTCTTAATTACCGATTCCGATATCAACCGATACCGATATATACAGTCGTGGAATTAACACATTATTATGCCTAATTTTGTTGTGATGCCCCCGCTGGATGCATTAAACAATGTAACAAGGTTTTCCAAAATAAATCAACTCAAGTTATTTGGAAGAAAACGCCAACATGGCACTGCCATATTTATTATTGAAGTCACAAAGTGCATTATTTTTTTTTAACACGCCTCAAAACAGCAGCTTGGAATTTGGGACAAGCTCTCCCTGAGAGAGCATGAGAAGGTTGAGGTTTTAGGGGGTAGCGGGGTGTATATTGTAGCATCCCGGAAGAGTTAGTGCTGCAAGGGGTTCTGGGTATTTCTTCTGTTGTGTTACGGTGCGGATGTTCTCCCGAAATGTGTTTGTCATTCTTGTTTGGTGTGGGTTCACAGTGTGGCGCATATTTGTAACAGTTGTTTATATGTTCACCCTCAGTGTGACCTGTATGGCTGTTGACCAAGTATGCCTTGCATTCACTCGTGTGTGTGAAAAACCGTAGATATTATGTGACTGGGCCGGCACGCAAAGGCAGTGCCTTTAAGGTTTATTGGCGCTCCGTACTTCTCCCTACGTCCGTGTACACAGCGGCGTTTTAAAAAGTCATACATTTTACTTTTTGAAACCCATACCGATAATTTCCGATATTGCATTTTAAAGCATTTATCGGCCGATAATATCGGCAGTCCGATATTATCGGACATTGCTACTAAATACAGTAACAACATATTACCAACAGTGTAATAAATTGAATACATTGAACAACATTGGAATATACCTTGTTGGTTGTCCATGTTTTACACGGCGTACCTATTGAAGTGGCCTTTGTTCTATCAATAAATAAATAATGATAAATAAATAAATAAATAATAAATAAATAATAAATAATAAATAAATAATAAATAAATAATAAATACATAATAAATAATAAATAAATAATAAATAATAAATAATAAATAAATAATAAATAAATAATAAATAATAATAAATAATAATAATAATAAATAATAAAAAATAATAAATAAATAAATAATACACACATAAATGCATTGCTCACGTGTGTGTGTGTGTGTGTTTGCAGTGTTTGCGACAGATTGGGAAGCTGATGACGGAGTGTTGGGCTCACAATCCCGCCTCTCGCCTCACAGCTTTGCGTGTCAAAAAGACGCTGGCCAAGATGTCGGAATCCCAAGACATCAAGTTGTGATGTTTTTTTTCGGGGGGGGGGGGACGAGGACGTCACGCCGTGCTTTCTGTGAAAGCTAACTTAGCTTGTAGACGAAGAAGAAGAAGAAGATGAAGTGGCGATCAGAAGAAGAATGTTCTTCAAAAGGCCATGCAGCATGAACCCCTTGACCCTTACCCTTGACATGGACCTGGTTAGGGACACGGCCTGACACTATGTGACAGACAAAAGGTATAAACTGTGAGACTTTCTGCAGGATGGTTGCATTTGTGGAGTGTACACATCTCTCTCTGTAAAACCTATTAAAGGTATTTGTTAGACGCTCACGTGGTGTGTCGCCTCTTCCTGCCGCACTTCACAAAAAGAAGGCTGGAAAAAAGATATTTCAAGTCTTCTTTTGACACCATTTTTGATGATTATGGATTACAGTTTGTAAAAACCTTGAAATAAAAATCTCAGAAAATGTGTGGCATGTTATGAGCCCCTGTCATTATATTAGTTTCATCTTGTAAATCTAAACAAAAACTTATTTACAAGGCAGATGACAAAGATTCTTAAACGTTTTAAAACTGTTAACATAAATGTTACATTCTTGAGTAAATTCTACATATATTTGACATATATACACTACCGTTCAAAAGTTTGGGGTCACCCAAACAATTTTGTGGAATAGCCTTCATTTCTAAGAACAAGAATAGACTGTCGAGTTTCAGATGAAAGTTCTCTTTTTCTGGCCATTTTGAGCGTTTAATTGAGCCCACAAATGTGATGCTCCAGAAACTCAATCTGCTCAAAGGAAGGTCAGTCTTGTAGCTTCTGTAACGAGCTAAACTGTTTTCAGATGTGTGAACATGATTGCACAAGGGTTTTCTAATCATTAATTAGCCTTCTGAGCCAATGAGCAAACACATTGTACCATTAGAACACTGGAGTGATAGTTGCTGGAAATGGGCCTCTATACACCCATGTAGATATTGCACCAAAAACCAGACATTTGCAGCTAGAATAGTCATTTACCACATTAGCAATGTATAGAGTGTATTTCTTTAAAGTTAAGACTAGTTTAAAGTTATCTTCATTGAAAAGTACAGTGCTTTTCCTTCAAAAATAAGGACATTTCAATGTGACCCCAAACTTTTGAACGGTAGTGTATATATATATATATATATATATATATATATATATATATATATATATATATATATATATATATATATATATATATATATATATATATATATATATATATATATATATATATATATATATATATATATATATATATATATATATATATATATATATATATATATATATATATATGTGATTCCTATCAATATACATCCATAAACATGGACACATGTGCAATAAGTGCAATATATTTATCTGTACAGTAATCTTTTTATTTACATCTACGGAATGTCGTTCTTATCTGTACTGTAAAGTTGTAATTCGAATGGCAATAAAAGGAAGTCTAAGTCTGGGTTAAATTCAACAGAACAATATATTTATTTATTTTATTCATTTTCAAATGGTATGTTGTTTTTTTAACGCTACGTACCTTTAAAGACTTAACCGTAGGATTTTAATGGCTCTAATTATCATACTAAAAGGAAAACATGCATACCCCAATTACATCCACACATTCAGGAACATTCCTTTCCCCAGAACTGAATTGTCTGTTGATATCCTTGGACAAAGTCATGGAATTTTAGGTCAGGCTGATCAATTAACTACATTTTTTTAGAGATAAAACTTTTTAAATCAGTGAAATTTGACCAGAACACAACACAAGGGTAGAATGTATACTATCCATGTATAGAGAAAATACTTCAGCCAGTGATGTAGTGGAGGGAATACAACCTGTTTGAGCCCACTGCAACAAGCCAGCTATTTTGACTACCACATTCACCCAGTTCTGTGCTTCAGCAGCACAATTCTGGTGCTGTAGTTGTAGGAGATGTCTTAAAACGTCATCAGGAGTCCCTACAAAACCTAAAAAAAGGCATAAAATGCTTTTTTTGGGAAAACTTTTTTTTTACAAAAAAAAATTCAAAAAACGGACTTGTTTGAGCAGCACAATTCTGGTGCTGTAGTTGTAGGAGATGTCTTAAAACGTCATCAGGAGTCCCGACTAAACCCGAAAATGGAAGAAATTAGAAGAAAATGCATATTTTACGGAAAAAAAAATGTTTTGCAAAATGTCGTAAAAAAAATTCAAAAAAACGGACTTGCTTCAGCAGCACAATTCTGGTGCTGTAGTTGTAGGAGATGTCTCAAAACGTCATCAGGAGTCCCGACTAAACACGTAAATGTAAGAAAATGTAAGAAAATGCATTTTTTAAGAAAAACATTTTTTGCTAAAATGTCGTAAGGGAGGACCCTGTCGTAAAAATTCCAAAAAACGGACTTTCTTCAGCAGCACAATTCTGGTGCTGTAGTTGTAGGAGATGTCTTAAAACGTCATCAGGAGTCCCTACAAAACCTAAAAAAAGGCATAAAATGCTTTTTTTGGGAAAACTTTTTTTTTACAAAAAAAAATTCAAAAAACGGACTTGTTTGAGCAGCACAATTCTGGTGCTGTAGTTGTAGGAGATGTCTTAAAACGTCATCAGGAGTCCCGACTAAACCCGAAAATGGAAGAAATTAGAAGAAAATGCATATTTTACGGAAAAAAAATGTTTTGCAAAATGTCGTAAAAAAAATTCAAAAAAACGGACTTGCTTCAGCAGCACAATTCTGGTGCTGTAGTTGTAGGAGATGTCTCAAAACGTCATCAGGAGTCCCGACTAAACACGTAAATGTAAGAAAATGTAAGAAAATGCATTTTTTAAGAAAAACATTTTTTGCTAAAATGTCGTAAGGGAGGACCCTGTCGTAAAAATTCCAAAAAACGGACTTTCTTCAGCAGCACAATTCTGGTGTTGTAGTTGTAGGAGATGTCTCAAAACGTCATCAGGAGTCCCGACTAAACCCTAAAATGGAAGAAATTAGAAGAAAATGCATATTTTACGGAAAAAAAATATTTTGCAAAATGTCGTAAAAAAAATTCAAAAAAACGGACTTGCTTCAGCAGCACAATTCTGGTGCTGTAGTTGTAGGAGATGTCTCAAAACGTCATCAGGCGTCCCGACTAAACCCGTAAATGTAAGAAAATGTAAGAAAATGCATTTTTTAAGAAAAACATTTTTTGCTAAAATGTCGTAAGGGGGGACCCTGTCGTGAAAATTCCAAAAAACGGACTTGCTTCAGCAGCACAATTCTGGTGCTGTAGTTGTAGGAGATGTCTCAAAACGTCATCAGGAGTCCCGACTTAACCCGTAAATGTAAGAAAATGTAAGAAAATGCATTTTTTACGAAAAACATTTTTTGCTAAAATGTAGTAAGGGGGGACCCTGTCGTAAAAATGCCAAAAAACGGACTTGCTTCAGCAGCACAATTCTGGTGCTGTAGTTGTAGGAGATGTCTCAAAACGTCATCAGGAGTCCCGACTAAACTCGTAAATGTAAAAAAATGCATATTTTACGAAAAACATTTTTTGCTAAAATGTCTTAAGGGGGGACCCTGTCGTAAAAATGCCAAAAAACGGACTTGCTTCAGCAGTACAATTCTGGTGCTGTAGTTGTAGGAGATGTCTCAAAACGTCATCAGGAGTCCCTACAAAACCTAAAAATGGCATAAAATGCTTTTTTTGGGAAAACTTTTTATTTACAAAAAAAAATTCAAAAAACAGACTTGCTTCAGCAGCACAATTCTGGTGCTGTAGTTGTAGGAGATGTCTCAAAACGTCATCAGGAGTCCCGACTAAACCCGTAAATGTAAGAAAATGTAAGAAAATGCAATTTTTAAGAAAAACATTTTTTGCTAAAATGTCGTAAGAATTCCAAAAAACGGACTTGCTTCAGCAGCACAATTCTGGTGCTGTAGTTGTAGGAGATGTCTCAAAACGTCATCAGGAGTCCCGACTAAACTCGTAAATGTAAGAAAATGTAAGAAAATGCATTTTTTAAGAAAAACATTTTTTGCTAAAATGTCGTAAGGGGGTACCCTGTCGTAAAAATTCCAAAAAACAGACTTGCTTCAGCAGCACAATTCTGGTGCTGTAGTTGTAGGAGATGTCTTAAAACGTCATCAGGAGTCCCGACAAAACCCGAAAATGGAAGACATTAGAAGAAAATGCATACGTCACGGGGAAAAAAATATTTTGCAAAATGTCGTAAAAAATTTCAAAAAAACGGACTTGCTTCAGCAGCACAATTCTGGTGCTGTAGTTGTAGGAGATGTCTCAAAACGTCATCAGGAGTCCCGACTAAACCCGTAAATGTAAGAAAATGTAAGAAAATGCATTTTTTAAGAAAAACATTTTTTGCTAAAATGTCGTAGGGGGGGACCCTCTCGTAAAAATTCCAAAAAATGGACTTGCTTCAGCAGCACAATTCTGGTGCTGTAGTTGTAGGAGATGTCTCAAAACGTCATCAGGAGTCCCGACTTAACCCGTAAATGTAAGAAAATGTAAGAAAATGCATTTTTTACGAAAAACATTTTTTGCTAAAATGTCGTAAGGGGGGACCCTGTCGTAAAAATGCCAAAAAACGGACTTGCTTCAGCAGCACAATTCTGGTGCTGTAGTTGTAGGAGATGTCTCAAAACGTCATCAGGAGTCCCGACTAAACTCGTAAATGTAAAAAAATGCATATTTTACGAAAAACATTTTTTGCTAAAATGTCTTAAGGGGGGACCCTGTCGTAAAAATGCCAAAAAACTGACTTGCTTCAGCAGTACAATTCTGGTGCTGTAGTTGTAGGAGATGTCTCAAAACGTCATCAGGAGTCCCGACTAAACCCGTAAATGTAAGAAAATGTAAGAAAATGAATTTTTTAAGAAAAACATTTTTTGCTAAAATGTCGTAAGGGGGGACCCTGTCGTAAAAATTCCAAAAAATGGACTTGCTTCAGCAGCACAATTCTGGTGCTGTAGTTGTAGGAGATGTCTCAAAACGTCATCAGGAGTCCCGACTAAATTCGAAAATGGAAGAAATTAGAAGAAAATGCATATTTCACGGAAAAAAAATATTTTGCAAAATGTCGTAAAAAAAATTCAAAAAAACGGACTTGCTTCAGCAGCACAATTCTGGTGCTGTAGTTGTAGGAGATGTCTCAAAACGTCATCAGGAGTCCCGACTAAACCCGTAAATGTAAGAAAATGCATTTTTTAAGAAAAACATTTTTTGTTTAAATGTAGTAAGGGGGGACCCTGTCGTAAAAATGCCAAAAAACGGACTTGCTTCAGCAACACAATTCTGGTGCTGTAGTTGTAGGAGATGTCTCAAAACGTCATCAGGAGTCCCGACTAAACTCGTAAATGTAAAAAAATGCATATTTTACGAAAAACATTTTTTGCTAAAATGTCTTAAGGGGGGACCCTGTCGTAAAAATGCCAAAAAACGGACTTGCTTCAGCAGTACAATTCTGGTGCTGTAGTTGTAGGAGATGTCTCAAAACGTCATCAGGAGTCCCTACAAAACCTAAAAATGGCATAAAATGCTTTTTTTGGGAAAACTTTTTATTTACAAAAAACAATTCAAAAAACAGACTTGCTTCAGCAGCACAATTCTGGTGCTGTAGTTGTAGGAGATGTCTCAAAACGTCATCAGGAGTCCCGACTAAACCCGTAAATGTAAGAAAATGTAAGAAAATGTATTTTTTAAGAACATTTTTTTTTGCTAAAATGTCGTAAGAATTCCAAAAAACGGACTTGCTTCAGCAGCACAATTCTGGTGCTGTAGTTGTAGGAGATGTCTCAAAACGTCATCAGGAGTCCCTACAAAACCTAAAAATGGCATCTCCTGTTCCCACAGTACCTCCGTGTCTCCGCAGTGAGCCGTGCGCCTCACCTGCCGTTCTTCCCCCTGGACTCTGACTGCCTTCCTCGACCTCCGCACTCGGACCTGGACTTCTGGACGCCTCTCTCCTGCCCCCACGGACCTCGCTCGGATCACGAACCTCTTTTGCTTCGCCCCTCTGGACTTCTTTGCTGCAACAACCAACACACACTTACAATAACCTCTGGTAACTTATATTTGGTTAACTTCTACACATAGCCCTGCATCCACACACATAGTAGCATACACACCCGACGTAATCATCAAGCTCAAATAAAACCCGTTGAGCTAGACCTCCTGCTGTCGTACCGTCTCCTTCCCCCTTCGTCTTACGTAACAGTACCGGTACCAAAATGTATTTTGATACTTTTCTAAAAAAAGGGTACCACAAAAAATTGCATTATTAGCTTTATTTGAACAAAACATCTTAGTGTACATGAAACATGTGTTTATTATTGTCATTTAGTCCTCAAATAAAATAGTGAACATACTAGACAACTTGTCTTTTAGTAATAAGTAAACAAACAAAGACTCCTAATTAGTCTGCTGACGTATGCATTAACATATTGTGTCAGTTATACACCTATTATTTTATACACATTATGAGGGACAAACTGCAAAAATTGCTTATTAATCTACTTGTTCATTTGCTGTTAAAATCTGCTTATTTTCTGTTTCAACATTTTCTATCTACACTTTTGTTCAAATGTAATAATCACTCATTCTTCTCTTCTTTGATACTTTACATTAGTTTTGGATGATACCACACATTTAGGTATCGATCTGATACCAAGTAGTTACATGATCATACATTGGTCATTTTCAAAGTCCTCATGTGTCCAGGGACATATTTACTGACTTTATAAACATAATATACATTTACAAAAAAAAGGAAAAAAGATTTTGTGACGATAAAAAATATCGATGTAATCATAGTAGTTTCGACTAGATACGCTCTTGTACTTGGTATCATTACAGTAGATGTCAGGTGTAGATCCACCCATGGCGTTTGTTTACATTGTGACGGCGGTGAGATATTGTATCCTCCTACGGTGTGTAGTGAAGCATGTTTAGGTATTCCTCATCCTCCAGTGATAATGGTACTTGTAAAAAACTTACTTTATTTGTCGCCATGGAGGCCAGGATTAGTGATTTAGAAGTAGCTGAAACACTGTGGATGTGTGTTAGCTGCGAGCTAGTTAGCCATGTCTTAAAGCAGCTCTTCCTGAGGGTGTTTCAGTGTTATAACTTCACCTTTATCTTTACTTTTTACACCAAAATGCGTCCATTCTCCCTTTTCTGTCTACACACTGTGTCTGCTTGTAAGTACTCTGTGTGTGTGTGCTGCCCAACAGCAGTACAACCAGCAATGTCATGATTGACTATTTGCTTGATCAGTAACTTAACAAAGCTCCAAAGTTTTGGTTCACCTCCATCGTAGTTCACTAAGACGGGTCCTCGATTATATTTGTCATTAGGGCCTGGAATCTAGTTCTGCAAGACCTGGGATAGCTGAGTGGTTAACACTGTTGGCCACCAAGCAAGGGGTACTGGGTTCAAATCCCAGTAGGGAGTTAGTGTTTTGTTTCACTATCATTGTGATTTTGTGAGACAGGTTCTCAATTAAATATGTCATTGGGGCCCCAAATCTAGTTTCAAGAAGACCAAGAATAGCTTAGTGGTCAAAGCAGCTAGTGCCCAATCAAATGGGACTGGGTTCAAATCCCAGTCAGATCGTTTGGTGACTAGGAAAGATCCAGTCAGAGAAATTACTCTTTTATATCATAGTTTACTGAGACAGGTTCTCAACTAAATATGTCATTGGGGACGGAAATCTCCTTTCAAGAAGACCACAGATAGCTGAATGGTTAAAGCAGCTAGCTCCCAATCAAAGGGTTCTGGGTTCAAATCCCAGTCAGGTCACTCTGAAGGTAGTAAAGATCTAGTCAGAGAAATAAATCTTTTGTATAATAGTTTAAAGGTTCTCAATTGTATATGTCATTGGGGCCCAAAATCTAGTAACAAAAAGACTAAGGATAGCTGAATGGTTAAACAGCTAGCTCCCAATCATAGGGTTCCGCGTTCAATCCCAGTCAGATCAATGATCTTTGATTTGTGTTTTGTAACATGTATTTAAAACAACAGAGTGCTCCTGTCACAGAAAGGATTTTTGACCTGCATTTTTCCACAGTACAGTGCTCCCGTCAAACAAGATATTTGATTAGTGTTCTGTGACAGGAGCACTCCACTGTATTATCCTGAATCAGATGCACCTGTGTGAGGTCGTTAGCTGCATAAAGACACCTGTCCACCCCATACAATCAGTAAGAGCCAAACATTCAGCATGGCTAAGAGTAAAGAGCTGTCCAAAGACACCAGAGACAAAATGGTACAACTCCACAAGGATGGAAAGGGCTACGGAGAAATTGCCAAGCAGCTTGGTGAAAAAAGGTCCACTGTTGGAGCAATTATTAGAAAATGGAAGAAGCTAAACATGACGGTCAATCTCAATGGGAGTGGAGCCCCATGCAAGATATCACCTGGTGGGGTCTCAATGATGCTAAGAAAGGTGAGGAATCAGCCCAGGACTACACGGCAGGACTTGGTCAATGACCTGAAAAGAGCTGGGACCACTGTTTCCATGGTCACTGTTGGTAATAACGTCATGGTTTGAAATCATGCATGGCACGGAAGGTTCCCCTGCTTAAACCAGAACATGTTAAGGCCCGTCTTAAGTTTGCCAATGACCATTTGGATGATCCAGAGGAGTCATGGGAGAAAGTGTTGTGGACAGTGTTTTATCACATCTCCATCATAGTTTACAGACACAGGTTCACCATTAAATCTGGTCTTAAGAAAACCCAAGGTAGCTCAGTGGGTTAGATCAATACTGTTAACCAAGGGGTACTGGGTTCAAGTCCCACTTACAGTTTTACATCATAGTTTACTGAGACAGGTTCTCAATTAAATGTTTCATTGGGGCCCGAAAACTTTGTTCTAGAAGACCAAAGATAGCTGAAGGGTTAAACAGCTACCTCCCAATCAAAGGGTTCTGGGTTCAATCCCAGTCTGGTCACTCTAAAACTAGTAAATATTGGGTCGGAGCAATTAATCTTTTAAATGAAAGTTTACTGAGACAGTTCTCAATTATATATGTCATTGGGGCCCGGAAATCTGGTAATAAAAAGAACAAGAATGGCTGAATGGTTAAACAGCTAGATTACAAACAAAGGGTTCTGGGTTCAATCCCAGTCTGGTCACTCTGCAACTACTAAATGTCCACTCAGAGCAATTAATCTTTTAAATGAATGTTTACTGAGACAGTTCTCTATTATATATGTCATTGGGGCCCGGAAATCTGGTAATTGTATGGCCGAGGATAGCTGAATGGTTAAACAGCTAGCTCCCAACAAAGGGTTCATGGGTTCAATCCCAGTCCAAGGTCCAAGCAAGGGTGGGGAGTAGCGTTATGTGGGGGTGTATCACCTCCCCCACACAGAGTAAAGTCAAGTGGTAGCTGGTTAATTAACTTATGGTTAAAAAGGTAAGTATGAGTAATAATAATAACAAATAGTCTATAGTCCAAAAGTCAAGGGTAACCTCGGGGGTTAGCTCCTCCTCCTTGCCGAGGCTTAAGATGGCTGGGATGGGCGGGAATAGAAAGATAGATAATTAATTCATTGTGAGTGTTGACCAATCAGCTCTCCTGGTCTGACTAATTGCAGTTGAGATAATAAAAAAACTGCAATTGATACAATAAAAAAAATAATAATTGAATAATAGAAAAATGAGATTAATAAAAACATGTCTGTCATGTAATTGAGATAAATGCAATTGACATAATTAATTGAGATAATTGCGATTGGAGATAATTGTAATTGAGATAATTAATTATGTCAATTAGGATAATTAATTATCTCCAATTATCTTAATTGAGATAATTAAGATAATTGAGATAATTAATTATCTTAATTGACATAATTAAGATAATTAATTATCTTAATTGACATAATTAATTATCTCAATTTCAATTATCTCCAATCGAAATTATCTCAATTAATTATGTCAATTGCAATTATCTCAATTACATGACAGACATGTTTTTATTAATCTCATTTTTTTATTATTCAATTATTATTTTTTTATTGTATCAATTGCAGTTTTTTTATTTTTTATTATCTCAACTGCAATTAGTCAGACCAGGAGAGCTGATTGGTCAACACTCACAATGAATTAATTATCTATCTTTCTATTCCCGCCCATCCCAGCCAACTATAGCCTCGGCAAGGAGGAGGAGCTAACCCCCGAGGTTACTTTTGGACTATAGACTATTTGTTATTATTATTACTCATACTTACCTTTTTAACTATAAGTTAATTAACCAGCTACCACTTGACTTTACTCTGTGTGAGGGAGGTGATACACCCCCACATAACGCTACTCCCCACCCTTGCTTGGACCTTGGACTGGGATTGAACCCATGAACCCTTTGTTGGGAGCTAGCTGTTTAACCATTCAGCTATCCTCAGCCATACAATTACCAGATTTCCGGGCCCCAATGACATATATAATTGAGAACTGTCTCAGTAAACTTTCATTTAAAAGATGAATTGCTCTGAGTGGATATTTAGTAGTTGTAGAGCGACCAGACTGGGATTGAACCCAGAACCCTTTGATTGTAAGCTAGCTGTTTAACCATTCAGCCATCCTTGCTCTTTTTGTTACCAGATTTCCGGGCCCCAATGATATATATAATTGAGAACTGTCTCAGTAAACTTTCATTTAAAAGACTAATTGCCCTGACTCGATATTTACTAGTTTTAGAGTGACCTGACTGGGATTGAACCCAGAACCCTTTGATTGGGAGGTAGCTGTTTAACCCTTCAGCTATCTTTGGTCTTCTAGAACAAAGTTTTCGGGCCCCAATGAAACATTTAATTGAGAACCTGTCTCAGTAAACTATGGTATAAAACTGTAAGTGGGACTTGAACCCAGTACCCCTTGGTTAACAGTATTGATGTTACCCACTGAGCTACCTTGGGTTTTCTTAAGACCAGATGTAATGGTGAACCTGTGTCTGTAAACTATGATGGAGATGTGATAAAACACTGTCCACAACACTTTCTTCCATGACTCCTCTGGATCATCCAAATGGTCATTGGCAAACTTAAGACGGGCCTTAACATGTTCTGGTTTAAGCAGGGGAACCTTCCGTGCCATGCATGATTTCAAACCATGACGTTATTACCAACAGTGACCATGGAAACAGTGGTCCCAGCTCTTTTCAGGTCATTGACCAAGTCCTGCCGTGTAGTCCTGGGCTGATTCCTCACCTTTCTTAGCATCATTGAGACCCCACCAGGTGATATCTTGCATGGGGCTCCACTCCCATTGAGATTGACTGTCATGTTTAGCTTCTTCCATTTTCTAATGATTGCTCCAACAGTGGACCTTTTTTCACCAAGCTGCTTGGCAATTTCTCCGTAGCCCTTTCCATCCTTGTGGAGTTGTACAATTTTGTCTCTGGTGTCTTTGGACAGCTCTTTGCTCTTAGCCATGCTGAATGTTTGGCTCTTACTGATTGTATGGGGTGGACAGGTGTCTTTATGCAGCTAACGACCTCACACAGGTGCATCTGATTCAGGATAATACAGTGGAGTGCTCCTGTCACAGAACACTAATCAAAGATGTTGTTTGACGGGAGCACTGTACTGTGGAAAAATGCAGGTCAAAAATCCTTTCTAAGACAGGAGCACTCTGTTGTTTTAAATACATGTTACAAAACACAAATCAAAGATCATTGATCTGACTGGGATTGAACGCAGAACCCTATGATTGGGAGCTAGCTGTTTAACCATTCAGCTATACTTAGTCTTTTTGTTACTAGATTTTGGGCCCCCATAACATATACAATTGAGAACCTTTAAACTTTCATACAAAAGATTTATTCCTCTGACTAGATCTTTACTACCTTCAGAGTGACCTGACTGGGATTTGAACCCAGAACCCTTTGATTGGGAGCTAGCTGCTTTAACCATTCAGCTATCTGTGGTATTCTTGAAAGGAGATTTCCGTCCCCAATGACATATTTAGTTGAGAACCTGTCTCAGTAAACTATGATATAAAAGAGTAATTTCTCTGACTGGATCTTTCCTAGTCACCAAACGATCTGACTGGGATTCGAACCCAGTCCCATTTGATTGGGCACCAGCTGCTTTGACCACTAAGCTACTCTTGGTCTCCTTGAAGCTAGATTTTGTGTTTCCTAACATGTATTTAAAAACAACAGAGTGCTCCTATCACAGAAAGGATCTTTGACCTGCATTTTTCCACAGCACAGTGCTCCCGTCAAACAAGATCTTTGATTTGTGTTTTGTAACATGTATTTTAAACAACAGAGTGCTCCTGTCTTAGAAAGGATATTTGACCTGCATTTTTCCAATAGTACAGTGCTCCCGTCAAACAAGATATTTGATTAGTGTTCTGTGACAGGAGCACTCCACTGTATTATCCTGAATCAGATGCACCTGTGTGAGGTCGTTAGCTGCATAAAGACACCTGTCCACCCCATACAATCAGTAAGAGCCAAACATTCAGCATGGCTAAGAGCAAAGAGCTGTCCAAAGACACCAGAGACAAAATTGTACAACTCCACAAGGATGGAAAGGGCTACGGAGAAATTGCCAAGCAGCTTGGTGAAAAAAGGTCCACTGTTGGAGCAATCATTAGAAAATGGAAGAAGCTAAACATGACGGTCAATCTCAATCGGAGTGGAGCCCCATGCAAGATATCACCTGGTGGGGTCTCAATGATGCTAAGAAAGGTGAGGAATCAGCCCAGGACTACACGGCAGGACTTGGTCAATGACCTGAAAAGAGCTGGGACCACTGTTTCCATGGTCACTGTTGGTAATAACGTCATGGTTTGAAATCATGCATGGCACGGAAGGTTCCCCTGCTTAAACCAGAACATGTTAAGGCCCGTCTTAAGTTTGCCAATGACCATTTGGATGATCCAGAGGAGTCATGGGAGAAAGTGTTGTGGACAGTGTTTTATCACATCTCCATCATAGTTTACAGACACAGGTTCACCATTACATCTGGTCTTAAGAAAACCCAAGGTAGCTCAGTGGGTTACATCAATACTGTTAACCAAGGGGTACAGGGTTCAAGTCCCACTTACAGTTTTATATCATAGTTTACTGAGACAGGTTCTCAATTAAATGTTTCATTGGGGCCCTAAAACTTTATTCTAGGAGACAAAAGATAGCTGAAGGGTTAAACAGCTACCTCCCAATCAAAGGGTTCTGTGTTCAATCCCAGTCAGGTCACTCTACAACTACTAAATATCCACTCAGAGCAATGAATCTTTTAAATGAAAGTTTACTGAGACAGTTCTCAAATATATATGTCATTGGGGCCCGGAAATCTGGTAATAAAAAGAACAAGAATGGCTGAATAGTTAAACAGCTGGCTTACAATCAAAGGGTTCTGGGTTCAATCCCAGTCAGGTCACTCTACAACTACTAAATATCCACTCAGAGCAATTAATCTTTTAAATGAAAGTTTACTGAGACAGTTCTCAATTATATATGTCATTGGGGCCCGGAAATCTGGTAATTGTATGGCCGAGGATAGCTGAATGGTTGAACAGCTAGCTCCCAACAAAGGGTTCATGGGTTCAATCCCAGTCCAAGGTCCAAGCAAGGGTGGGGAGTAGCGTTATGTGGGGGTGTATCACCTCCCCCACACAGAGTAAAGTCAAGTGGTAGCTGGTTAATTAACTTATAGTTAAAAAGGTAAGTATGAGTAATAATAATAACAAATAGTCTATAGTCCAAAAGTCAAGGGTAACCTCGGGGGTTAGCTCCTCCTCCTTGCCGAGGCTAAAGTTGGCTGGGATGGGCGGGAATAGAAAGATAGATAATTAATTCATTGTGAGTGTTGACCAATCAGCTCTCCTGGTCTGACTAATTGCAGTTGAGATAATAATAAAAAAAAAAAAAACTGCAATTGATACAATAAAGAAATAATTATTGGATAATAAAAAAATAAGATTAAAAAAAACATGTCATGTAATTGCAATTGAGATGAGATAATTAATTGAGATAATTGGAATGGAGATAATTAATTTTAATTATCTCAATTGAGATAATTAATTTTAATTATCTCAATTGAGATAATTAATTATCTCAATTAATTATGATAATTAATTGAGATAATTAATTATCTCAATTGAGATAATTAAAATTAATTATCTCCATTCCAATTATCTCAATTAATTATCTCATCTCAATTGCAATTACATGACATGTTTTTTTTAATCTTATTTTTTTATTATGCAATTTTTTGAATTTTTTAATTGTATTGCAGTTTTTTTTTTTTTTTATTATCTCAACTGCAATTAGTCAGACCAGGAGAGCTGATTGGTCAACACTCACAATTAATTAATTATCTATCTTTCTATTCCCGCCCATCCTCGGCAAGGAGGAGGAGCTAACCCCCGAGGTTACCCTTGACTTTTGGACTATAGACTATTTGTTATTATTATTACTCATACTTACCTTTTTAACTATAAGTTAATTAACCAGCTACCACTTGACTTTACTCTGTGTGGGGGAGGTGATACACCCCCACATAACGCTACTCCCCACCCTTGCTTGGACCTTGGACTGGGATTGAACCCATGAACCGTTTGTTGGGAGCTAGCTGTTTAACCATTCAGCTATCCTCGGCCATACAATTACCAGATTTCCGGGCCCCAATGACATATATAATTGAGAACTGTCTCAGTAAACTTTCATTTAAAAGATGAATTGCTCTGAGTGGATATTTAGTAGTTGTAGAGCGACCAGACTGGGATTGAACCCAGAACCCTTTGATTGTAAGCTAGCTGTTTAACCATTCAGCCATCCTTGCTCTTTTTGTTCCCAGATTTCCGGGCCCCAATGATATATATAACTGAGAACTGTCTCAGTAAACTTTCATTTAAAAGACTAATTGCTCTGACTCGATATTTACTAGTTTTAGAATGACCTGACTGGGATTGAACCCAGAACCCTTTGATTGGGAGGTAGCTGTTTAACCCTTCAGCTATCCTTAGTCTTTTTGTTACTAGATTTTGGGCCCCAATAACATATATAATTGAGAACCTTTAAACTATCATACAAAAGATTTATTCCTCTGACTAGATCTTTACTACCTTCAGAGTGACCTGACTGGGATTTGAACGCAGAACCCTTTGATTGGGAGCTAGCTGCTTTAACCATTCAGCTATCTGTGGTCTTCTTGAAAGGAGATTTCCGTCCCCAATGACATATTTAGTTGAGAACCTGTCTCAGTAAACTATGATATAAAAGAGTAATTTCTCTGACTGGATCTTTCCTAGTCACCAAACGATCTGACTGGGATTTGAACCCAGTCCCATTTGATTGGGCACTAGCTGCTTTGACCACTAAGCTATTCTTGGTCTTCTTGAAGCTAGATTTCGGGCCCCAATGACATATTTAATTGAGAACCTGTCTCACTAAATCACAATGATAGTGAAACAAAACACTAACTCCCTACTGGGATTTGAACTCGGTACCCCTTGCTTGGTGGCCAACAGTGTTAACCACTCAGCTATCCCAGGTCTTGCAGCGCTAGATTCCAGGCCCTAATGACAAATATAATCGAGGACCCGTCTTAGTGAACTACGATTGAGGTGAACCAAAACTTTGGAGCTTTGTTAAGTTACTGATCAAGCAAATAGTCAATCATGACATTGCTGGTTGTACTGCTGTTGGGCAGCACACACACACAGAGTACTTACAAGCAGACACAGTGTGTAGACAGAAAAGGGAGAATGGACGCATTTTGGTGTAAAAAGTAAAGATAAAGGTGAAGTTATAACACTGAAACACCCTCAGGAAGAGCTGCTTTAAGACATGGCTAACTAGATCGCAGCTAACACACATCCACAGTGTTTCAGCTACTTCTAAATCACTAATCCTGGCCTCCATGGCGACAAATAAAGTAAGTTTTTTACATGTACCATTATCACTGGAGGATGAGGAATACCTGAACATGCTTCACTACACACCGTAGGAGGATACAATATCTCACCGCCGTCACAATGTAAACAAACGCCATGGGTGGATCTACACCTGACATCTACTGTAATGATACCAAGTACAAGAGCGTATCTAGTCGATACTACTATGATTACATCGATATTTTTTATTGTCACAAAATCTTTTTTCCTTTTTTTTGTAAATGTATATTATGTTTATAAAGTCAGTAAATATGTCCCTGGACACATGAGGACTTTGAAAATGACCAATGTATGATCCTGTAACTACTTGGTATCAGATCGATACCAAAATGTGTGGTATCATCCAAAACTAATGTAAAGTATCAAAGAAGAGAAGAATAAGTGATTATTACATTTGAACAAAAGTGTAAATAGAAAATGTTGAAACAGAAAATAAGCAGATTTTAACAGCAAATGAACAAGTAGATTAATAAGCAATTTTTGCAGTTTGTCCCTCATAATGTGTATAAAATAATAGGTGTATAAATGACACAATATGTTAATGCATACGTCAGCAGACTAATTAGGAGTCTTTGTTTGTTTACTTATTACTAAAAGACAAGTTGTCTAGTATGTTCACTATTTTATTTGAGGACTAAATGACAATAATAAACACATGTTTCATGTACACTAAGATGTTTTGTTCAAATAAAGCTAATAATGCAATTTTGTGTGGTACCCTTTTTTTAGAAAAGTATCAAAATACATTTTGGTACCGGTACTGTTACGTAAGACGAAGGGGGAAGGAGACGGTACGACAGCAGGAGGTCTAGCTCAACGGGTTTTATTTGAGCTTGATGATTACGTCGGGTGTGTATGCTACTATGTGTGTGGATGCAGGGCTATGTGTAGAAGTTAACCAAATATAAGTTACCAGAGGTTATTGTAAGTGTGTGTTGGTTGTTGCAGCAAAAAAGTCCAAAGGGGCGAAGCAAAAGAGGTTCGTGATCCGAGCGAGGTCCGTGGGGGCAGGAGAGAGGCGTCCAGAAGTCCAGGTCCGAGTGCGGAGGTCGAGGAAGGCAGTCAGAGTCCAGGGGGAAGAACGGCAGGTGAGGCGCACGGCTCACTGCGGAGACACGGAGGTACTGTGGGAACAGGAGATGCCATTTTTAGGTTTTGTAGGGACTCCTGATGACGTTTTGAGACATCTCCTACAACTACAGCACCAGAATTGTGCTGCTGAAGCAAGTCCGTTTTTTTGAATTTTTTTTACGACATTTTGCTAAATATTTTTTTTCCGTAAAATATGCATTTTCTTCTAATTTCTTCAATTTTCGGGTTTAGTCGGGACTCCTGATGACGTTTTGAGACATCTCCTACAACTACAGCACCAGAATTGTGCTGCTGAAGCAAGTCCGTTTTTTGGAATTTTTACGACAGGGTCCCCCCTTACGACATTTTAGCAAAAAATGTTTTTCTTAAAAAATGCATTTTCTTACATTTTCTTACATTTACGGGTTTAGTCGGGATTCCTGATGACGTTTTGAGACATCTCCAACAACTACAGCACCAGAATTGTGCTGCTGAAGCAAGTCCGTTTTTTGGAATTTTTACGACAGTGTCCCCCCTTACGACATTTTAGCAAAAAATGTTTTTCATAAAAAATGCATTTTCTTACATTTTCTTACATTAACGGGTTTAGTCGGGACTCCTGATGACGTTTTGAGACATCTCCTACGATTACAGCACCAGAATTGTGCTGCTGAAGCAAGTCCGTTTTTTGGAATTTTTACGACAGGGTCCCCCCTTACGACATTTTAGCAAAAAATGTTTTTCGTAAAAAATGCATTTTCTTACATTTTCTTACATTTACGGGTTTAGTCGGGACTCCTGATGGCGTTTTGAGACATCTCCTACAACTACAGCACCAGAATTGTGCTGCTCAAACAAGTCCGTTTTTTGAATTTTTTTTTGTAAAAAAAAAGTTTTCCCAAAAAAAGCATTTTATGCCATTTTTAGGTTTTGTAGGGACTCCTGATGACGTTTTAAGACATCTCCTACGACTACAGCACCAGAATTGTGCTGCTGAAGCAAGTCCGTTTTTTGGAATTTTTACGACAGGGTCCCCCCTTACGACATTTTAGCAAAAAATTTTTTTCGTAAAAAATGCATTTTCTTACATTTTCTTACATTTACGGGTTTAGTCGGGACTCCTGATGACGTTTTGAGACATCTCCTACAACTACAGCACCAGAATTGTGCTGCTGAAGCAAATCCGTTTTTTGGCATTTTTACGACATTTTAGCAAAAAATGTTTTTCTTAAAAAATGCATTTTCTTACATTTACGGGTTTAGTCGGGACTCCTGATGACGTTTTGAGACATCTCCTACAACTACAGCACCAGAATTGTGCTGCTGAAGCAAGTCCGTTTTTTGGAATTCTTACGACATTTTAGCAAAAAATGTTTTTCTTAAAAAATGCATTTTCTTACATTTACGGGTTTAGTCGGGACTCCTAATGACGTTTTGAGACATCTCCTACAACTACAGCACCAGAATTGTGCTGCTGAAGCAAGTCCGTTTTTTGGATTTTTTACGACAGGGTCCCCCCTTACGACATTTTAGCAAAAAATGTTTTTCGTAAAAAATGCATTTTCTTACATTTTCTTACATTTACGGGTTTAGTCGGGACTCCTGATGACGTTTTGAGACATCTCCTACAACTACAGCACCAGAATTGTGCTGCTCAAACAAGTCAGTTTTTCAAATTTTTTTTTGTAAAAAAAAAGTTTTCCCAAAAAAAGCATTTTATGCCATTTTTAGGTTTTGTAGGGACTCCTGATGACGTTTTAAGACATCTCCTACAACTACAGCACCAGAAATGTGCTGCTGAAGCAAGTCCGTTTTTTGGCATTTTTACGACAGGGTCCCCCCTTACGACATTTTAGCAAAAAATGTTTTTCTTAAAAAATGCATTTTCTTACATTGTCTTACATTTACGGGTTTAGTCGGGACTCCTGATGACGTTTTGAGACATCTCCTACAACTACAGCACCAGAATTGTGCTGCTCAAACAAGTCCGTTTTTTGAATTTTTTTTTGTAAAAAAAAAGTTTTCCCAAAAAAAGCATTTTATGCCATTTTTAGTTTTTGTAGGGACTCTTGATGACGTTTTAAGACATCTCCTACAACTACAGCACCAGAATTGTACTGCTGAAGCAAGTCCGTTTTTGGCATTTTTACGACAGGGTCCCCCCCTTACGACATTTTAGCAAAAAATGTTTTTCTTAAAAAATTAATTTTCTTACATTTTCTTACATTTACGGGTTTAGTCGGGACTCCTGATGACATTTTGAGACATCTCCTACAACTACAGCACCAGAATTTGCTGCTGAAGCAAGTCCGTTTTTTGGCATTTTTACGACATTTTAGCAAAAAATGTTTTTCTTAAAAAATGCATTTTCTTACATTTTTTTACATTTACGGGTTTAGTCTGGACTCCTGATGACGTTTTGAGACATCTCCTACAACTACAGCACCAGAATTGTGCTGCTGAAGCAAGTCCGTTTTTTGGAATTCTTACGACCCTTACGACATTTTAGCAAAAAATGTTTTTGGTAAAAAATGCATTTTCTTACATTTTCTTACATTTACGGGTTTAGTCGGGACTCCTGATGACGTTTTGAGACATCTCCTACAACTACAGCACCAGAATTGTGCTGCGGAAGCAAGTCTGTTTTTCGAATTTTTTTTTGTAAAAAAAAAGTTTTCCCAAAAAAAGCATTTTTTGCCATTTTTAGGTTTTGTAGGGACTCCTGATGAAGTTTTAAGACATCTCCTACAACTACAGCACCAGAATTGTGCTGCTGAAGCAAGTCCGTTTTTGGCATTTTTACGACAGGGTCCCCCCTTACGACATTTTAGCAAAAAATGTTTTTCTTAAAATATGCATTTTCTTCTAATTTCTTCCATTTTCGGGTTTAGCCGGGACTCCTGATGACGTTTTGAGACATCTCCTACAACTACAGCACCAGAATTGTGCTGCTGAAGCAAGTCCGTTTTTTGGAATTTTTACGACAGGGTCCCCCCTTACGACATTTTAGCAAAAAATGTTTTTCTTAAAAAATGCATTTTCTTACATTTTCTTACATTTACGGGTTAAGTCGGGACTCCTGATGACGTTTTGAGACATCTCCTACAACTACAGCACCAGAATTGTGCTGCTCAAACAAGTCTGTTTTTCGAATTTTTTTTAGTAAAAAAAAAGTTTTCCCAAAAAATGCATTTTATGCCATTTTTAGGTTTTGTAGGGACACCTGATGACGTTTTGAGACATCTCCTACAACTACAGCACCAGAATTGTACTGCTGAAGCAAGTCCGTTTTTGGCATTTTTACGACAGGGTCCCCCCTTACGATATTTTAGCAAAAAATGTTTTTCTTAAAAAATGCATTTTCTTACAATTTCTTACATTTACGGGTTTAGTCGGGACTCCTGATGACGTTTTGAGACATCTCCTACAACTACAGCACCAGAATTGTGCTGCTGAAGCAAGTCCTTTTTTTTTAGTTTTTTTTACGACATTTTGCAAAATATTTTTTTTACCCGTAAAATATGCATTTTCTTCTAATTTCTTCCATTTTCGGGTTTAGCCGGGACTCCTGATGACGTTTTGAGACATCTCCTACAACTACAGCACCAGAATTGTGCTGCTCAAACAAGTCCGTTTTTTGAATTTTTTTTTGTAAAAAAAAAGTTTTCCCAAAAAAAGCATTTTATGCCATTTTTAGGTTTTGTAGGGACTCCTGATGACGTTTTGAGACATCTCCTACAACTACAGCACCAGAATTGTGCTGCTGAAGCAAGTCCGTTTTTTTGAATTTTTTTTACGACATTTTGCAAAATATTTTTTTTCCGTAAAATATGCATTTTCTTCTAATTCCTTCCATTTACGGGTTTAGTCGGGACTCCTGATGACGTTTTGAGACATCTCCTACAACTACAGCACCAGAATTGTGCTGCTGAAGCAAGTCCGTTTTTTGGAATTTTTACGACAGGGTCCCCCCTTACGACATTTTAGCAAAAAATTTTTTTCTTAAAAAATGCATTTTCTTACATTTACGGGTTTAGTCGGGACTCCTGATGACGTTTTGAGACATCTACAACTACAACACCAGAATTGTGCTGCTGAAGCAAGTCCGTTTTTTTGAATTTTTTTTACGACATTTTGCAAAATATTTTTTTTCCGTAAAATATGCATTTTCTTCTAATTCCTTCCATTTACGGGTTTAGTCGGGACTCCTGATGACGTTTTGAGACATCTCCTACAACTACAGCACCAGAATTGTGCTGCTGAAGAAAGTCAGTTTTTTGGAATTTTTACGACAGGGTCCCCCCTTACGACATTTTAGCAAAAAAATTTTTTCTTAAAAAATGCATTTTCTTACATTTTCTTACATTTACGGGTTAAGTCGGGACTCCTGATGACGTTTTGAGACATCTCCTACAACTACAGCACCAGAATTGTGCTGCTCAAACAAGTCCGTTTTTTGTAAAAAAAAAGTTTTCCCAAAAAAACGTGCATTTTATGCCATTTTTAGGTTTCTTAGGGACTCCTGATGACGTTTTAAGACATCTCCTACAACTACAGCACCAGAATTGTGCTGCTGAAGCAAGTCAGTTTTTTGGAATTTTTACGACATTTTAGCAAAAAATGTTTTTCTTAAAAAATGCATTTTATTACATTTTCTTACATTTACGGGTTTAGTCGGGACTCCTGATGACGTTTTGAGACATCTCCTACAACTACAGCACCAGAATTGTGCTGCTGAAGCAAGTCCGTTTTTTTGAATTTTTTTTACGACACTTTGCAAAATATTTTTTTTCCGTAAAATATGCATTTTCTTCTAATTTCTTTCATTTTCGGGTTTAGTCGGGACTCCTGATGACGTTTTGAGACATCTCCTACAACTACAGCACCAGAATTGTACTGCTGAAGCAAGTCCGTTTTTTGGCATTTTTACGACATTTTAGCAAAAAATGTTTTTCTTAAAAAATGCATTTCCTTACATTTTCTTACATTTACGGGTTTAGTCGGGACTCCTGATGACGTTTTGAGACATCTCCTACAACTACAGCACCAGAATTGTGCTGCTGAAGCAAGTCCGTTTTTTGGAATTTTTACGACAGGGTCCCCCCTTACGACATTTTAGCAAAAAATGTTTTTCTTAAAAAATGCATTTTCTTACATTTACGGGTTTAGTCGGGACTCCTGATGACGTTTTGAGACATCTCCAACTACAACACCAGAATTGTGCTGCTGAAGCAAGTCCGTTTTTTTGAATTTTTTTTACGACATTTTGCAAAATATTTTTTTTCCTTAAAATATGCATTTTATTCTAATTTCTTCCATTTACGGGTTTAGTCGGGACTCCTGATGACGTTTTGAGACATCTCCTACAACTACAGCACCAGAATTGTGCTGCTGAAGCAAGTCTGTTTTTCGAATTTTTTTTGTAAAAAAAAAGTTTTCCCAAATAAAGCAATTTATGCCATTTTTAGGTTTTGTAGGGACTCCTGATGAAGTTTTGAGACATCTCCTACAACTACAGCACCAGAATTGTGCTGCTGAAGCAAGTCCGTTTTTTGGAATTTTTACGACATTTTAGCAAAAAATGTTTTTCGTAAAAAATGCATTTCATTACATTTTCTTACATTTACGGGTTTAGTCGGGACTCCTGATGACGTTTTGAGACATCTCCTACAACTACAGCACCAGAATTGTGCTGCTGAAGCAAGTCCGTTTTTTGAATTTTTTTTTGTAAAAAAAAAGTTTTCCCAAAAAAAGCATTTTATTCCATTTTTATGTTTTGTAGGGACTCCTGATGACGTTTTGAGACATCTCCTACAACTACAGCACCAGAATTGTACTGCTGAAGCAAGTCCGTTTTTTGGCATTTTTACGACATTTTAGCAAAAAATGTTTTTCTTAAATAATGCATTTTCTTACATTTTCTTACATTTACGGGTTTAGTCGGGACTCCTGATGACGTTTTGAGACATCTCCTACAACTACAGCACCAGAATTGTGCTGCTGAAGCAAGTCTGTTTTTTTGAATTTTTTTTACGACATTTTGCAAAATATTTTTTTCCTGTAAAATATGCATTTTCTTCTAATTTCTTCCATTTTCGGGTTTACTCGGGACTCCTGATGACGTTTTCAGACATCTCCTACAACTACAGCACCAGAAATGTGCTGCTGAAGCAAGTCCGTTTTTTGGAATTTTTACGACAGGGTCCCCCCTTACGACATTTTAGCAAAAAATGTTTTTCTTAAAAAATGCATTTTCTTACATTTTCTTACATTTACGGGTTTAGTCGGGACTCCTGATGACGTTTTGAGACATCTCCTACAACTACAGCACCAGAAATGTGCTGCTGAAGCAAGTCCGTTTTTTGGAATTTTTACGACAGGGTCCCCCCTTACGACATTTTAGCAAAAAATGTTTTTCTTAAAAAACGCATTTTCTTACATTTTCTTACATTTACGGGTTTAGTCGGGACTCCTGATGACGTTTTGAGACATCTCCTACAACTACAGCACCAGAATTGTGCTGCTGAAGCAAGTCCGTTTTTTGGAATTTTTACGACAGGGTCCCCCCTTACGACATTTTAGCAAAAAATGTTTTTCTTAAAAAATGCATTTTATTACATTTTCTTACATTTATGGGTTTAGTCGGGACTCCTGATGACGTTTTGAGACATCTCCTACAACTACAGCAGCAGAATTGTGCTGCTGAAGCAAGTCCGTTTTTTTGAATTTTTTTTACGACATTTTGCAAAATATTTTTTGCCTGTAAAATATGCATTTTCTTCTAATTTCTTCCATTTTCGGGTTTAGTCGGGACTCCTGATGACGTTTTCAGACATCTCCTACAACTACAGCACCAGAATTGTGCTGCTGAAGCAAGTCTGTTTTTCGAATTTTTTTTGTAAAAAAAAAGTTTTCCCAAAAAAAGCAATTTATGCCATTTTTAGGTTTTGTAGGGACTCCTGATGAAGTTTTGAGACATCTCCTACAACTACAGCACCAGAATTGTGCTGCTGAAGCAAGTCCGTTTTTTGGAATTTTTACGACAGGGTCCCCCCTTACGACATTTTAGCAAAAAATGTTTTTCGTAAAAAATGCATTTTATTACATTTTCTTACATTTACGGGTTTAGTCGGGACTCCTGATGACGTTTTGAGACATCTCCTACAACTACAGCACCAGAATTGTGCTGCTGAAGCAAGTCCGTTTTTTGAATTTTTTTTTGTAAAAAAAAAGTTTTCCCAAAAAAAGCATTTTATTCCATTTTTATGTTTTGTAGGGACTCCTGATGACGTTTTGAGACATCTCCTACAACTACAGCACCAGAATTGTACTGCTGAAGCAAGTCCGTTTTTTGGCATTTGTACGACATTTTAGCAAAAAATGTTTTTCTTAAATAATGCATTTTCTTACATTTTCTTACATTTACGGGTTTAGTCGGGACTCCTGATGACGTTTTGAGACATCTCCTACAACTACAGCACCAGAATTGTGCTGCTGAAGCAAGTCAGTTTTTTGGAATTTTTACGACATTTTAGCAAAAAATGTTTTTCTTAAAAAATGCATTTTCTTACATTTTCTTACATTTACGGGTTTAGTCTGGACTCCTGATGACGTTTTGAGACATCTACAACTACAACACCAGAATTGTGCTGCTGAAGCAAGTCCGTTTTTTTGAATTTTTTTTACGACATTTTGCAAAATATTTTTTTTCCATAAAATATGCATTTTCTTCTAATTTCTTCCATTTACGGGTTTAGTCGGGACTCCTGATGACGTTTTGAGACATCTCCTACAACTACAGCACCAGAATTGTGCTGCTGAAGCAAGTCTGTTTTTCGAATTTTTTTTGTAAAAAAAAAGTTTTCCCAAAAAAAGCATTTTATGCCATTTTTAGGTTTTGTAGGGACTCCTGATGAAGTTTTGAGACATCTCCTACAACTACAGCACCAGAATTGTGCTGCTGAAGCAAGTCCGTTTTTTGGAATTTTTACGACAGGGTCCCCCCTTACGACATTTTAGCAAAAAATGTTTTTCGTAAAAAATGCATTTTATTACATTTTCTTACATTTACGGGTTTAGTCGGGACTCCTGATGACGTTTTGAGACATCTCCTACAACTACAGCACCAGAATTGTGCTGCTGAAGCAAGTCCGTTTTTTGAATTTTTTTTTGTAAAAAAAAAGTTTTCCCAAAAAAAGCATTTTATTCCATTTTTATGTTTTGTAGGGACTCCTGATGACGTTTTGAGACATCTCCTACAACTACAGCACCAGAATTGTACTGCTGAAGCAAGTCCGTTTTTTGGCATTTTTACGACATTTTAGCAAAAAATGTTTTTCTTAAATAATGCATTTTCTTACATTTTCTTACATTTACGGGTTTAGTCGGGACTCCTGATGACGTTTTGAGACATCTCCTACAACTACAGCACCAGAATTGTGCTGCTGAAGCAAGTCCGTTTTTTGGAATTTTTACGACAGGGTCCCCCCTTACGACATTTTAGCAAAAAATGTTTTTCTTAAAAAATGCATTTTCTTACATTTTCTTACATTTACGGGTTTAGTCGGGACTCCTGATGACGTTTTGAGACATCTCCTACAACTACAGCACCAGAATTGTGCTGCTCAAACAAGTCCGTTTTTTGTAAAAAAAAAGTTTTCCCAAAAAACGCATTTTATGCCATTTTTAGGTTTTGTAGGGACTCCTGATGACGTTTTAAGACATCTCCTACAACTACAGCACCAGAATTGTGCTGCTGAAGCAAGTCCGTTTTTTTGAATTTTTTTTACGACATTTTGCAAAATATTTTTTTTCCGTAAAATATGCATTTTCTTCTAATTTCTTCCATTTACGGGTTTAGTCGGGACTCCTGATGACGTTTTGAGACATCTCCTACAACTACAGCACCAGAATTGTACTGCTGAAGCAAGTCCGTTTTTTGGCATTTTTACGACATTTTAGCAAAAAATGTTTTTCTTAAATAATGCATTTTCTTACATTTTCTTACATTTACGGGTTTAGTCGGGACTCCTGATGACGTTTTGAGACATCTCCTACAACTACAGCACCAGAATTGTGCTGCTGAAGCAAGTCCGTTTTTTTGAATTTTTTTTACGACATTTTGCAAAATATTTTTTGCCTGTAAAATATGCATTTTCTTCTAATTTCTTCCATTTTCGGGTTTAGTCGGGACTCCTGATGACGTTTTGAGACATCTCCTACAACTACAGCACCAGAATTGTGCTGCTGAAGCAAGTCCGTTATTTGGAATTTTTACGACAGGGTCCCCCCTTACGACATTTTAGCAAAAAATGTTTTTCTTAAAAAATGCATTTTCTTACATTTTCTTACATTTACGGGTTTAGTCGGGACTCCTGCTGACGTTTTGAGACATCTCCTACAACTACAGCACCAGAATTGTGCTGCTGAAGCAAGTCCGTTTTTTGGAATTTCTACGACATTTTAGCAAAAAATGTTTTTCTAAAAAAATGCATTTTTTTACATTTTCTTACATTTATGGGTTTAGTCGGGACTCCTGATGACGTTTTGAGACATCTCCTACAACTACAGCACCAGAATTGTGCTGCTGAAGCAAGTCCGTTTTTTTGAATTTTTTTTACGACACTTTGCAAAATATTTTTTTTCTGTAAAATATGCATTTTCTTCTAATTTCTTTCATTTTCGGGTTCAGTCGGGACTCCTGATGACGTTTTGAGACATCTCCTACAACTACAGCACCAGAATTGTACTGCTGAAGCAAGTCCGTTTTTTGGCATTTTTACGACATTTTAGCAAAAAATGTTTTTCTTAAAAAATGCATTTTCTTACATTTTCTTACATTTACGGGTTTAGTCGGGACTCCTGGTGACGTTTTGAGACATCTCCTACAACTACAGCACCAGAATTGTGCTGCTGAAGCAAGTCTGTTTTTTTGAATTTTTTTTACGACATTTTAGCAAAAAAATTTTTTCTTAAAAAATGCATTTTCTTATATTTTCTTACATTTACGGGTTTAGTCGGGACTCCTGATGACGTTTTGAGACATATCCTACAACTACAGCACCAGAATTGTGCTGCTGAAGCAAGTCCGTTTTTTGGAATTTTTACAAAAGTAAAAAAATTTTTTTCCCAAAAAAAGCATTTTATGCCATTTTTAGGTTTTGTAGGGACTCCTGATGACGTTTTAAGACATCTCCTACAACTACAGCACCAGAATTGTGCTGCTGAATTAAGTCCGTTTTTTGGAATTTTTACGACAGGGTCCCCCCCTTACGACATTTTAGCAAAAAATGTTTTTCGTAAAAAATGCATTTTCTTACATTTTCTTACATTTACGGGTTTAGTCGGGACTCCTGATGACGTTTTGAGACATCTCCTACAACTACAGCACCAGAATTGTGCTGCTGAAGCAAGTCTGTTTTTTTGAATTTTTTTTACGACATTTTAGCAAAACATTTTTTTCTTAAAAAATGCATTTTCTTACATTTTCTTACATTTACGGGTTTAGTCGGGACTCCTGATGACGTTTTGAGACATCTCCTACAACTACAGCACCAGAATTGTGCTGCTGAAGCAAGTCTGTTTTTCGAATTTTTTTTAGTAAAAAAAAAGTTTTCCCAAAAAAAGCATTTTATGCCATTTTTAGGTTTTGTAGGGACTCCTGATGATGTTTTGAGACATCTCCTACAACTACAGCACCAGAATTGTACTGTAGTGGATTGTCCGAAGCTTAAGCAGGCAACAAAAGTAGTTTAGTACAACAAATTTATTTACCCATTATCAGAAGTGCAGGTTGAATTGAGTTGGTCGTGCAGACAAACCACAAGTTACTCCGGAGCCAACAAGACACACACAAGCCAAAATCACCCCCGAGTTCCGGTCTTCTCCCATTTTTTATATGTCTGTTGTGCGTGATCGTTCCTTATCAAATGCGTCAATGTCTTGTTTTGCTTTTCTTATCTGTTCCATAACAACTCGAATTCTGTAGACAGTCAACACATTCTATAGACAGGTTGGCACGACTTAATATTCACTTTTGTCCCACAACTGGTCCATTCAATGGCACAAAAATACAAGAGTATTGAAAATGAGCGGACATTCTTAAAAGACAAGAAATATAGGTCAAAAGGTCAGAAATTCTACTACAGTACTGCTGAAGCAAGTCCGTTTTTTGGCATTTTTACGACAGGGTCCCCCCTTACGACATTTTAGCAAAAAATGTTTTTCTTAAAAAATGCATTTTCTTACATTTTCTTACATTTACGGGTTTAGTCCGGACTCCTGATGACGTTTGAGACATCTCCAACAACTACAGCACCAGAATTGTGCTGCTGAAGCAAGTCCGTTTTTTGGAATTTTTACGACAGGGTCCCCCCTTACGACATTTTAGCAAAAAATGTTTTTCGTAAAAAATACATTTTCTTACATTTTCTTACATTTACGGGTTTAGTCGGGACTCCTGATGACGTTTTGAGACATCTCCTACAACTACAGCACCAGAATTGTGCTGCTGAAGCAAGTCTGTTTTTCGAATTTTTTTTAGTAAAAAAAAAGTTTTCCCAAAAAAAGCATTTTATGCCATTTTTAGGTTTTGTAGGGACTCCTGATGACGTTTTGAGACATCTCCTACAACTACAGCACCAGAATTGTACTGCTGAAGCAAGTCCGTTTTTTGGAATTTTTACGACAGGGTCCCCCCTTACGACATTTTAGCAAAAAATGTTTTTTGTAAAAAATGCATTTTATTACATTTTCTTACATTTACGGGTTTAGTCGGGACTCCTGGTGACGTTTTGAGACATCTCCTACAACTACAGCACCAGAATTGTGCTGCTGAAGCAAGTCTGTTTTTAAATTTTTTTTTGTAAAAAAAAAGTTTTCCCAAAAAAAGCATTTAATGCCATTTTTAGGTTTTGTAAGGACTCCTGATGACGTTTTAAGACATCTCCTACAACTACAGCACCAGAATTGTGCTGCTGAATCAAGTCCGTTTTTTGGAATTTTTACGACAGGGTCCCCCCTTACGACATTTTAGCAAAAAATGTTTTTCTTAAAAAATGCATTTTCTTACATTTTCTTACATTTACGGGTTTAGTCCGGACTCCTGATGACGTTTGAGACATTTCCAACAACTACAGCACCAGAATTGTGCTGCTGAAGCAAGTCCGTTTTTTGGAATTTTTACGACAGGGTCCCCCCTTACGACATTTTAGCAAAAAATGTTTTTCGTAAAAAATACATTTTCTTACATTTTCTTACATTTACGGGTTTAGTCGGGACTCCTGATGACGTTTTGAGACATCTCCTACAACTACAGCACCAGAATTGTGCTGCTGAAGCAAGTCTGTTTTTCGAATTTTTTTTAGTAAAAAAAAAGTTTTCCCAAAAAAAGCATTTTATGCCATTTTTAGGTTTTGTAGGGACTCCTGATGACGTTTTGAGACATCTCCTACAACTACAGCACCAGAATTGTACTGCTGAAGCAAGTCCGTTTTTTGGAATTTTTACGACAGGGTCCCCCCTTACGACATTTTAGCAAAAAATGTTTTTCGTAAAAAATGCATTTTCTTACATTTTCTTACATTTACGGGTTTAGTTGGGACTCCTGATGACGTTTTGAGACATCTCCTACAACTACAGCACCAGAATTGTGCTGCGAAAGCAAGTCTGTTTTTCGAATATTTTTTAGTAAAAAAAAAGTTTTCCCCAAAAAAGCATTTTATGCCATTTTTAGGTTTTGTAGGGACTCCTGATGACGTTTTGAGACATCTCCTACAACTACAGCACCAGAATTGTACTGATGAAGCAAGTCCGTTTTTGGCATTTTTACGACAGGGTCCCCCCTTACGACATTTTAGCAAAAATTTTTTTTCTTAAAAAATGCATTTTCTTACAATTTCTTACATTTACAGGTTTAGTCGGGACTCCTGATGACGTTTTGAGACATCTCCTACAACTACAGCACCAGAATTGTGCTGCTGAAGCAAGTCCGTTTTTTTTAATTTTTTTTACGAAATTTTGCAAAATATTTTTTTTCCGTAAAATATGCATTTTCTTCTAATTTCTTCAATTTTCGGGTTTAGTCGGGACTCCTGATGACATTTTGAGACATCTCCTACAACTACAGCACCAGAATTGTGCTGCTGAAGCAAGTCCGTTTTTTGGAATTTTTACGACATTTTAGCAAAAAATGTTTTTCTTAAAAAATGCATTTTCTTACATTTTCTTACATTTACGGGTAAAGTCGGGACTCCTGATGACGTTTTGAGACATCTCCTACAACTACAGCACCAGAATTGTGCTGCGAAAGATAAGTCTGTTTTTCGAATTTTTTTTAGTAAAAAAAAAGTTTTCCCGAAAAAAGCATTTTATGCCATTTTTAGGTTTTGTAGGGACTCCTGATGACGTTTTGAGACATCTCCTACAACTACAGCACCAGAATTGTACTGATGAAGCAAGTCCGTTTTTGGCATTTTTACGACAGGGTCCCCCCTTACGACATTTTAGCAAAAAATGTTTTTCTTAAAAAATGCATTTTCTTACAATTTCTTACATTTACGGGTTTAGTCGGGACTCCTGATGACGTTTTGAGACATCTCCTACAACTACAGCACCAGAATTGTGCTGCTGAAGCAAGTCCGTTTTTTTGAATTTTTTTTACGAAATTTTGCAAAATATTTTTTTTCCGTAAAATATGCATTTTCTTCTAATTTCTTCAATTTTCGGGTTTAGTCGGGACTCCTGATGACGTTTTGAGACATCTCCTACAACTACAGCACCAGAATTGTGCTGCTGAAGCAAGTCCGTTTTTTGGAATTTTTACGACAGGGTCCCCCCTTACGACATTTTAGCAAAAAATGTATTTCTTAAAAAATGCATTTTCTTACAATTTCTTACATTTACGGGTTTAGTCGGGACTCCTGATGACGTTTTGAGACATATCCTACAACTACAGCACCAGAATTGTGCTGCTGAAGCAAGTCCGTTTTTTTGAATTTTTACGACAGGGTCCCCCCTTACGACATTTTAGCAAAAAATGTATTTCTTAAAAAATGCATTTTCTTACAATTTCTTACATTTACGGGTTTAGTCGGGACTCCTGATGACGTTTTGAGACATCTCCTACAACTACAGCACCAGAATTGTGCTGCTGAAGCAAGTCCGTTTTTTTGAATTTTTTTTACGACATTTTGCAAAATATTTTTTTTCCGTAAAATATGCATTTTCTTCTAATTTCTTCAATTTTCGGGTTTAGTCGGGACTCCTGATGACGTTTTGAGACATCTCCTACAACTACAGCACCAGAATTGTGCTGCTGAAGCAAGTCAGTTTTTTGGAATTTTTACGACAGTGTCCCCCCTTACGACATTTTAGCAAAAAATGTTTTTCTTAAAAAATGCATTTTCTTACATTTTCTTACATTTACGGGTTAAGTCGGGACTCCTGATGACGTTTTGAGACATCTCCTACAACTATAGCACCAGAATTGTGCTGCTCAAACAAGTCCGTTTTTTGAATTTTTTTTTGTAAAAAAAAAGTTTTCCCAAAAAAAGCATTTTATGCCATTTTTAGGTTTTGTAGGGACTCCTGATGACGTTTTAAGACATCTCCTACAACTACAGCACCAGAATTGTGCTGCTGAAGCAAGTCCGTTTTTTGGAATTTTTACGACAGGGTCCCCCCTTACGACATTTTAGCAAAAAATGTTTTTCGTAAAAAATACATTTTCTTACATTTTCTTACATTTACGGGTTTAGTCGGGACTCCTGATGACGTTTTGAGACATCTCCTACAACTACAGCACCAGAATTGTGCTGCTGAAGCAAGTCCGTTTTTTTGAATTTTTTTTTACGACATTTTGCAAAATATTTTTTTTCCGTAAAATATGCATTTTCTTCTAATTTCTTCTATTTTCGGGTTTAGTCGGGACTCCTGATGACGTTTTGAGACATCTCCTACAACTACAGCACCAGAATTGTGCTGCTGAAGCAAGTCCGTTTTTTGGAATTTTTACGACATTTTAGCAAAAAATGTTTTTCTTAAAAAATGCATTTTCTTACATTTTCTTACATTTACGGGTTTAGTCGGGACTCCTGATGACGTTTTGAGACATCTCCTACAACTACAGCACCAGAATTGTGCTGCTGAAGCAAGTCCGTTTTTTGGAATTTTTACGACAGGGTCCCCCCTTACGACATTTTAGCAAAAAATGTTTTTCTTAAAAAATGCATTTTCTTACATTTTCTTACATTTACGGGTTTAGTCGGGACTCCTGATGACGTTTTGAGACATCTCCTACAACTACAGCACCAGAATTGTGCTGCTGAAGCAAGTCCGTTTTTTGGAATTTTTTTTTGTAAAAAAAAAAGTTTTCCCAAAAAAAACATTTTATGCCATTTTTAGGTTTTGTAGGGACTCCTGATGACGTTTTAAGACATCTCCTACAACTACAGCACCAGAATTGTGCTGCTGAATCAAGTCCGTTTTTTGGAATTTTTACGACAGGGTCCCCCCTTACGACATTTTAGCAAAAAAATGTTTTTCTTAAAAAATGCATTTTCTTACAATTTCTTACATTTACGGGTTTAGTCGGGACTCCTGATGACGTTTTGAGACATCTCCTACAACTACAGCACCAGAATTGTGCTGCTGAAGCAAGTCCGTTTTTTTGAATTTTTTTTACGAAATTTTGCAAAATATTTTTTTTCCGTAAAATATGCATTTTCTTCTAATTTCTTCAATTTTCGGGTTTAGTCGGGACTCCTGATGACGTTTTGAGACATCTCCTACAACTACAGCACCAGAATTGTGCTGCTGAAGCAAGTCCGTTTTTTGGAATTTTTACGACAGGGTCCCCCCTTACGACATTTTAGCAAAAAATGTTTTTCTTAAAAAATGCATTTTCTTACATTTTCTTACATTTACGGGTTAAGTCGGGACTCCTGATGACGTTTTGAGACATCTCCTACAACTACAGCACCAGAATTGTGCTGCTCAAACAAGTCCGTTTTTTGTAAAAAAAAAGTTTTCCCAAAAAACGCATTTTATGCCATTTTTAGGTTTCTTAGGGACTCCTGATGACGTTTTAAGACATCTCCTACAACTACAGCACCAGAATTGTGCTGCTGAAGCAAGTCAGTTTTTTGGAATTTTTACGACATTTTAGCAAAAAATGTTTTTCTTAAAAAATGCATTTTATTACATTTTCTTACATTTATGGGTTTAGTCGGGACTCCTGATGACGTTTTGAGACATCTCCTACAACTACAGCAGCAGAATTGTGCTGCTGAAGCAAGTCCGTTTTTTGGAATTTTTACGACAGGGTCCCCCCTTACGACATTTTAGCAAAACATTTTTTTCTTAAAAAATGCATTTTCTTACATTTACGGGTTTAGTCGGGACTCCTGATGACGTTTTGAGACATCTACAACTACAACACCAGAATTGTGCTGCTGAAGCAAGTCCGTTTTTTTGAATTTTTTTTACGACATTTTGCAAAATATTTTTTTTCCGTAAAATATGCATTTTCTTCTAATTTCTTCCATTTACTTGTTTAGCCGGGACTCCTGATGACGTTTTGAGACATCTCCTACAACTACAGCACCAGAATTGTGCTGCTGAAGCAAGTCTGTTTTTCGAATTTTTTTTAGTAAAAAAAAAGTTTTCCCAAAAAAAGCATTTTATGCCATTTTTAGGTTTTGTAGGGACTCCTGATGACGTTTTGAGACATCTCCTACAACTACAGCACCAGAATTGTACTGCTGAAGCAAGTCCGTTTTTTGGAATTTTTACGACAGGGTCCCCCCTTACGACATTTTAGCAAAAAATGTTTTTCGTAAAAAATGCATTTTCTTACATTTTCTTACATTTACGGGTTTAGTTGGGACTCCTGATGACGTTTTGAGACATCTCCTACAACTACAGCACCAGAATTGTGCTGCGAAAGCAAGTCTGTTTTTCGAATATTTTTTAGTAAAAAAAAAGTTTTCCCCAAAAAAGCATTTTATGCCATTTTTAGGTTTTGTAGGGACTCCTGATGACGTTTTGAGACATCTCCTACAACTACAGCACCAGAATTGTACTGATGAAGCAAGTCCGTTTTTGGCATTTTTACGACAGGGTCCCCCCTTACGACATTTTAGCAAAAATTTTTTTTCTTAAAAAATGCATTTTCTTACAATTTCTTACATTTACAGGTTTAGTCGGGACTCCTGATGACGTTTTGAGACATCTCCTACAACTACAGCACCAGAATTGTGCTGCTGAAGCAAGTCCGTTTTTTTTAATTTTTTTTACGAAATTTTGCAAAATATTTTTTTTCCGTAAAATATGCATTTTCTTCTAATTTCTTCAATTTTCGGGTTTAGTCGGGACTCCTGATGACATTTTGAGACATCTCCTACAACTACAGCACCAGAATTGTGCTGCTGAAGCAAGTCCGTTTTTTGGAATTTTTACGACATTTTAGCAAAAAATGTTTTTCTTAAAAAATGCATTTTCTTACATTTTCTTACATTTACGGGTAAAGTCGGGACTCCTGATGACGTTTTGAGACATCTCCTACAACTACAGCACCAGAATTGTGCTGCGAAAGATAAGTCTGTTTTTCGAATTTTTTTTAGTAAAAAAAAAGTTTTCCCAAAAAAAGCATTTTATGCCATTTTTAGGTTTTGTAGGGACTCCTGATGACGTTTTGAGACATCTCCTACAACTACAGCACCAGAATTGTACTGATGAAGCAAGTCCGTTTTTGGCATTTTTACGACAGGGTCCCCCCTTACGACATTTTAGCAAAAAATGTTTTTCTTAAAAAATGCATTTTCTTACAATTTCTTACATTTACGGGTTTAGTCGGGACTCCTGATGACGTTTTGAGACATCTCCTACAACTACAGATCCAGAATTGTGCTGCTGAAGCAAGTCCGTTTTTTGGAATTTTTACGACAGGGTCCCCCCTTACGACATTTTAGCAAAAAATTTATTTCTTAAAAAATGCATTTTCTTACAATTTCTTACATTTACGGGTTTAGTCGGGACTCCTGATGACGTTTTGAGACATATCCTACAACTACAGCACCAGAATTGTGCTGCTGAAGCAAGTCCGTTTTTTCGAATTTTTACGACAGGGTCCCCCCTTACGACATTTTAGCAAAAAATGTATTTCTTAAAAAATGCATTTTCTTACAATTTCTTACATTTACGGGTTTAGTCGGGACTCCTGATGACGTTTTGAGACATCTCCTACAACTACAGCACCAGAATTGTGCTGCTGAAGCAAGTCCGTTTTTTTGAATTTTTTTACGACATTTTGCAAAATATTTTTTTTCCGTAAAATATGCATTTTCTTCTAATTTCTTCAATTTTCGGGTTTAGTCGGGACTCCTGATGACGTTTTGAGACATCTCCTACAACTACAGCACCAGAATTGTGCTGCTGAAGCAAGTCAGTTTTTTGGAATTTTTACGACAGTGTCCCCCCTTACGACATTTTAGCAAAAAATGTTTTTCTTAAAAAATGCATTTTCTTACATTTTCTTACATTTACGGGTTAAGTCGGGACTCCTGATGACGTTTTGAGACATCTCCTACAACTATAGCACCAGAATTGTGCTGCTCAAACAAGTCCGTTTTTTGAATTTTTTTTTGTAAAAAAAAAGTTTTCCCAAAAAAAGCATTTTATGCCATTTTTAGGTTTAGTCGGGACTCCTGATGACGTTTTAAGACATCTCCTACAACTACAGCACCAGAATTGTGCTGCTGAAGCAAGTCCGTTTTTTGGAATTTTTACGACAGGGTCCCCCCTTACGACATTTTAGCAAAAAATGTTTTTCGTAAAAAATACATTTTCTTACATTTTCTTACATTTACGGGTTTAGTCGGGACTCCTGATGACGTTTTGAGACATCTCCTACAACTACAGCACCAGAATTGTGCTGCTGAAGCAAGTCCGTTTTTTTGAATTTTTTTTTACGACATTTTGCAAAATATTTTTTTTCCGTAAAATATGCATTTTCTTCTAATTTCTTCTATTTTCGGGTTTAGTCGGGACTCCTGATGACGTTTTGAGACATCTCCTACAACTACAGCACAAGAATTGTGCTGCTGAAGCAAGTCCGTTTTTTGGAATTTTTACGACAGGGTCCCCCCTTACGACATTTTAGCAAAAAATGTTTTTCGTAAAAAATACATTTTCTTACATTTTCTTACATTTACGGGTTTAGTCGGGACTCCTGATGACGTTTTGAGACATCTCCTACAACTACAGCACCAGAATTGTGCCGCTGAAGCAAGGCCGTTTTTTTGAATTTTTTTTTACGACATTTTGCAAAATATTTTTTTTCCGTAAAATATGCATTTTCTTCTAATTTCTTCTATTTTCGGGTTTAGTCGGGACTCCTGATGACGTTTTGAGACATCTCCTACAACTACAGCACCAGAATTGTGCTGCTGAAGCAAGTCCGTTTTTTGGAATTTTTACGACATTTTAGCAAAAAATGTTTTTCTTAAAAAATGCATTTTCTTACATTTTCTTACATTTACGGGTTTAGTCGGGACTCCTGATGACGTTTTGAGACATCTCCTACAACTACAGCACCAGAATTGTGCTGCTGAAGCAAGTCCGTTTTTTGGAATTTTTACGACAGGGTCCCCCCTTACGACATTTTAGCAAAAAATGTTTTTCTTAAAAAATGCATTTTCTTACATTTTCTTACATTTACGGGTTTAGTCGGGACTCCTGATGACGTTTTGAGACATCTCCTACAACTACAGCACCAGAATTGTGCTGCTGAAGCAAGTCCGTTTTTTGGAATTTTTACGACAGGGTCCCCCCTTACGACATTTTAGCAAAAAATGTTTTTCTTAAAAAATGCATTTTCTTACATTTTCTTACATTTACGGGTTTAGTCGGGACTCCTGATGACGTTTTGAGACATCTCCTACAACTACAGCACCAGAATTGTGCTGCTGAAGCAAGTCCGTTTTTTGGAATTTTTTTTTGTAAAAAAAAAAGTTTTCCCAAAAAAAACATTTTATGCCATTTTTAGGTTTTGTAGGGACTCCTGATGACGTTTTAAGACATCTCCTACAACTACAGCACCAGAATTGTGCTGCTGAATCAAGTCCGTTTTTTGGAATTTTTACGACAGGGTCCCCCCTTACGACATTTTAGCAAAAAAATGTTTTTCTTAAAAAATGCATTTTCTTACAATTTCTTACATTTACGGGTTTAGTCGGGACTCCTGATGACGTTTTGAGACATCTCCTACAACTACAGCACCAGAATTGTGCTGCTGAAGGAAGTCCGTTTTTTTGAATTTTTTTTACGAAATTTTGCAAAATATTTTTTTTCCGTAAAATATGCATTTTCTTCTAATTTCTTCAATTTTCGGGTTTAGTCGGGACTCCTGATGACGTTTTGAGACATCTCCTACAACTACAGCACCAGAATTGTGCTGCTGAAGCAAGTCCGTTTTTTGGAATTTTTACGACAGGGTCCCCCCTTACGACATTTTAGCAAAAAATGTTTTTCTTAAAAAATGCATTTTCTTACATTTTCTTACATTTACGGGTTAAGTCGGGACTCCTGATGACGTTTTGAGACATCTCCTACAACTACAGCACCAGAATTGTGCTGCTCAAACAAGTCCGTTTTTTGAATTTTTTTTTGTAAAAAAAAGTTTTCCCAAAAAAAGCATTTTATGCCATTTTTAGGTTTTGTAGGGACTCCTGATGACGTTTTAAGACATCTCCTACAACTACAGCACCAGAATTGTGCTGCTGAAGCAAGTCAGTTTTTTGGAATTTTTACGACAGGGTCCCCCCTTACGACATTTTAGCAGAAAATGTTTTTCGTAAAAAATGCATTTTCTTACATTTTCTTACATTTACGGGTTTAGTCGGGACTCCTGATGACGTTTTGAGACATCTCCTACAACTACAGCACCAGAATTGTGCTGCTGAAGCAGGTCCGTTTTTTTGAATTTTTTTTACGACATTTTGCAAAATATTTTTTTTCCGTAAAATATGCATTTTCTTCTAATTTCTTCCATTTTCGGGTTTAGTCGGGACTCCTGATGACGTTTTGAGACATCTCCTACAACTACAGCACCAGAATTGTGCTGCTGAAGCAAGTCCGTTTTTTGGAATTTTTTTTGTAAAAAAAAAGTTTTCCCAAAAAAAGCATTTTATGCCATTTTTAGGTTTTGTAGGAACTCCTGATGACATTTTGAGACATCTCCTACAACTACAGCACCAGAATTGTACTGCTGAATCAAGTTCGTTTTTTGGCATTTTTACGACAGGGTCCCCCCTTACGACATTTTAGCAAAAAATGTTTTTCTTAAAAAATGCATTTTCTTACATTTTCTTACATTTACGGGTTTAGTCCGGACTCCTGATGACGTTTTGAGACATCTACAACTACAGCACCAGAATTGTGCTGCGAAAGCAAGTCTGTTTTTCGAATTTTTTTTAGTAAAAAAAAAGTTTTCCCAAAAAAAGTATTTTATGCCATTTTTAGGTTTTGTAGGGACTCCTGATGACGTTTTGAGACATCTCCTACAACTACAGCACCAGAATTGTACTGATGAAGCAAGTCCGTTTTTGGCATTTTTACGACATTTTAGCAAAAAATGTTTTTCTTAAAAAAATGCATTTTCTTACAATTTCTTACATTTACGGGTTTAGTCGGGACTCCTGATGACGTTTTGAGACATCTCCTACAACTACAGCACCAGAATTGTGCTGCTGAAGCAAGTCCGTTTTTTTGAATTTTTTTTACGACATTTTGCAAAATATTTTTTTTCCGTAAAATATGCATTTTCTTCTAATTTCTTCAATTTTCGGGTTTAGTCGGGACTCCTGATGACGTTTTGAGACATCTCCTACAACTACAGCACCAGAATTGTGCTGCTGAAGCAAGTCCGTTTTTTGGAATTTTTACGACAGGGTACCCCCTTACGACATTTTAGCAAAAAATGTTTTTCTTAAAAAATGCATTTTCTTACATTTTCTTACATTTACGGGTTTAGTCGGGACTCCTGATGACGTTTTGAGACATCTCCTACAACTATAGCACCAGAATTGTGCTGCTCAAACAAGTCCGTTTTTTGAATTTTTTTTTGTAAAAAAAAAGTTTTCCCAAAAAAAGCATTTTATGCCATTTTTAGGTTTTGTAGGGACTCCTGATGACGTTTTAAGACATCTCCTACAACTACAGCACCAGAATTGTGCTGCTGAAGCAAGTCCGTTTTTTGGAATTTTTACGACAGGGTCCCCCCTTACGACATTTTAGCAAAAAATGTTTTTCGTAAAAAAATGCATTTTCTTACATTTTCTTACATTTACGGGTTTAGTCGGGACTCCTGATGACGTTTTGAGACATCTCCTACAACTACAGCACCAGAATTGTGCTGCTGAAGCAAGTCCGTTTTTTTGAATTTTTTTTTACGACATTTTGCAAAATATTTTTTTTCCGTAAAATATGCATTTTCTTCTAATTTCTTCAATTTTCGGGTTTAGTCGGGACTCCTGATGACGTTTTGAGACATCTCCTACAACTACAGCACCAGAATTGTGCTGCTGAAGCAAGTCCGTTTTTTGGAATTTTTACGACAGTGTCCCCCCTTACGACATTTTAGCAAAAAATGTTTTTCTTAAAAAAATGCATTTTCTTACAATTTCTTACATTTACGGGTTTAGTCGGGACTCCTGATGACGTTTTGAGACATCTCCTACAACTACAGCACCAGAATTGTGCTGCTGAAGCAAGTCCGTTTTTTTGAATTTTTTTTACGACATTTTGCAAAATATTTTTTTTCCGTAAAATATGCATTTTCTTCTAATTTCTTCTATTTTCGGGTTTAGTCGGGACTCCTGATGACGTTTTGAGATATCTCCTACAACTACAGCACCAGAATTGTGCTGCTGAAGCAAGTCCGTTTTTTGGAATTTTTACGACAGGGTCCCCCCTTACGACATTTTAGCAAAAAATGTTTTTCTTAAAAAATGCATTTTCTTACATTTTCTTACATTTACGGGTTTAGTCGGGACTCCTGATGACGTTTTAAGACATCTCCTACAACTACAGCACCAGAATTGTGCTGCTGAATCAAGTCCGTTTTTTGGAATTTTTACGACAGGGTCCCCCCTTACGACATTTTAGCAAAAAATGTTTTTCGTAAAAAATGCATTTTCTTACATTTTCTTACATTTACGGGTTTAGTCCGGACTCCTGATGACGTTTTGAGACATCTCCTACAACTACAGCACCAGAATTGTGCTGCGAAAGCAAGTCTGTTTTTCGAATTTTTTTTAGTAAAAAAAAAGTTTTCCCAAAAAAAGCATTTTATGCCATTTTTAGGTTTTGTAGGGACTCCTGATGACGTTTTAAGACATCTCCTACAACTACAGCACCAGAATTGTGCTGCGAAAGCAAGTCTGTTTTTCGAATTTTTTTTAGTAAAAAAAAAGTTTTCCCAAAAAAAGCATTTTATGCCATTTTTAGGTTTTGTAGGGACTCCTGATGACGTTTTGAGACATCTCCTACAACTACAGCACCAGAATTGTACTGCTGAATCAAGTTCGTTTTTTGGCATTTTTACGACAGGGTCCCCCCTTACGACATTTTAGCAAAAAATGTTTTTCTTAAAAAATGCATTTTCTTACATTTTCTTACATTTACGGGTTTAGTCCGGACTCCTGATGACGTTTTGAGACATCTCCTACAACTACAGCACCAGAATTGTGCTGCGAAAGCAAGTCTGTTTTTCGAATTTTTTTTAGTAAAAAAAAAGTTTTCCCAAAAAAAGCATTTTATGCCATTTTTAGGTTTTGTAGGGACTCCTGATGACGTTTTAAGACATCTCCTACAACTACAGCACCAGAATTGTGCTGCTGAAGCAAGTCCGTTTTTTGGAATTTTTACGACAGGGTCCCCCCTTACGACATTTTAGCAGAAAATGTTTTTCGTAAAAAATGCATTTTCTTACATTTTCTTACATTTACGGGTTTAGTCGGGACTCCTGATGACGTTTTGAGACATCTCCTACAACTACAGCACCAGAATTGTGCTGCTGAAGCAAGTCCGTTGTTTGGAATTTTTTTTTGTAAAAAAAAAGTTTTCCCAAAAAAAGCATTTTATGCCATTTTTAGGTTTTGTAGGGACTCCTGATGACATTTTGAGACATCTCCTACAACTACAGCACCAGAATTGTACTGCTGAATCAAGTTCGTTTTTTGGCATTTTTACGACAGGGTCCCCCCTTACGACATTTTAGCAAAAAATGTTTTTCTTAAAAAATGCATTTTCTTACAATTTCTTACATTTACGGGTTTAGTCGGGACTCCTGATGACGTTTTGAGACATCTCCTACAACTACAGCACCAGAATTGTGCTGCTGAAGCAAGTCCGTTTTTTTGATTTTTTCTTACGACATTTTGCAAAATATTTTTTTTCCGTAAAATATGCATTTTCTTCTAATTTCTTCAATTTTCGGGTTTAGTCGGGACTCCTGATGACGTTTTGAGACATCTCCTACAACTACAGCACCAGAATTGTGCTGCTGAAGCAAGTCCGTTTTTTGGAATTTTTACGACAGGGTCCCCCCTTACGACATTTTAGCAAAAAATGTATTTCTTAAAAAATGCATTTTCTTACAATTTCTTACATTTACGGGTTTAGTCGGGACTCCTGATGACGTTTTGAGACATCTCCTACAACTACAGCACCAGAATTGTGCTGCTGAAGCAAGTCCGTTTTTTTGAATTTTTTTTACGACATTTTGCAAAATATTTTTTTTCCGTAAAATATGCATTTTCTTCTAATTTCTTCAATTTTCGGGTTTAGTCTGGACTCCTGATGACGTTTTGAGACATCTCCTACAACTACAGCACCAGAATTGTGCTGCTGAATCAAGTCCGTTTTTTGGAATTTTTACGACAGGGTCCCCCCTTACGACATTTTAGCAAAAAATGTTTTTCGTAAAAAATGCATTTTCTTACATTTTCTTACATTAACGGGTTTAGTTGGGACTCCTGATGACGTTTTGAGACATCTCCTACAACTACAGCACCAGAATTGTGCTGCGAAAGCAAGTCTGTTTTTCAAATTTTTTTTAGTAAAAAAAAAGTTTTCCCAAAAAAAGCATTTTATGCCATTTTTAGGTTGTGTAGGGACTCCTGATGACGTTTTGAGACATGTCCTACAACTACAGCACCAGAATTGTGCTGCTGAAGCAAGTCCGTTTTTTGGAATTTTTACGACAGGGTCCCCCCTTACGACATTTTAGCAAAAAATGTTTTTCTTAAAAAATGCATTTTCTTACATTTTCTTACATTTACGGGTTTAGCCGGGACTCCTGATGACGTTTTGAGACATCTCCTACAACTACAGGACCAGAATTGTGCTGCTGAAGCAAGTCCGTTGTTTGGAATTTTTTTTTGTAAAAAAAAAGTTTTCCCAAAAAAAGCATTTTATGCCATTTTTAGGTTTTGTGGGGACTCCTGATGACATTTTGAGACATCTCCTACAACTACAGCACCAGAATTGTACTGCTGAATCAAGTTCGTTTTTTGGCATTTTTACGACAGGGTCCCCCCTTACGACATTTTAGCAAAAAATGTTTTTCTTAAAAAATGCATTTTCTTACATTTTCTTACATTTACGGGTTTAGTCCGGACTCCTGATGACGTTTTGAGACATCTCCTACAACTACAGCACCAGAATTGTGCTGCGAAAGCAAGTCTGTTTTTCGAATTTTTTTTAGTAAAAAAAAAGTTTTCCCAAAAAAAGCATTTTATGCCATTTTTAGGTTTTGTAGGGACTCCTGATGACGTTTTGAGACATCTCCTACAACTACAGCACCAGAATTGTGCTGCTGAAGAAAGTCCGTTTTTTGGAATTTTTACGACAGGGTCCCCCCTTACGACATTTTAGCAAAAAATGTTTTTCTTAAAAAATGCATTTTCTTACATTTTCTTACATTTACGGGTTAAGTCGGGACTCCTGATGACGTTTTGAGACATCTCCTACAACTACAGGACCAGAATTGTGCTGCTGAAGCAAGTCCGTTGTTTGGAATTTTTTTTTGTAAAAAAAAAGTTTTCCCAAAAAAAGCATTTTATGCCATTTTTAGGTTTTGTGGGGACTCCTGATGACGTTTTAAGACATCTCCTACAACTACAGCACCAGAATTGTGCTGCTGAAGCAAGTCCGTTTTTTGGAATTTTTACGACAGGGTCCCCCCTTACGACATTTTAGCAGAAAATGTTTTTCGTAAAAAATGCATTTTATTACATTTTCTTACATTTACGGGTTTAGCCGGGACTCCTGATGACGTTTTGAGACATCTCCTACAACTACAGCACCAGAATTGTGCTGCTGAAGCAAGTCCGTTGTTTGGAATTTTTTTTTGTAAAAAAAAAGTTTTCCCAAAAAAAGCATTTTATGCCATTTTTAGGTTTTGTAGGGACTCCTGATGACATTTTGAGACATCTCCTACAACTACAGCACCAGAATTGTGCTGCTGAAGCAAGTCCGTTTTTTGGATTTTTTACGACAGGGTCCCCCCTTACGACATTTTAGCAAAAAATGTTTTTCTTAAAAAATGCATTTTCTTACATTTTCTTACATTTAAGGGTTTAGTCGGGACTCCTGATGACGTTTTGAGACATCTCCTACAACTACAGCACCAGAATTGTGCTGCTGAAGCAAGTCCGTTTTTTTGAATTTTTTTTACTACATTTTGCAAAATATTTTTTTTCCGTAAAATATGCATTTTCTTCTAATTTCTTCAATTTTCGGGTTTAGTCGGGACTCCTGATGACGTTTTGAGACATCTCCTACAACTACAGCACCAGAATTGTGCTGCTGAAGCAAGTCCGTTTTTTGGAATTTTTACGACAGGGTCCCCCCTTACGACATTTTAGCAAAAAATGTTTTTCTTAAAAAATGCATTTTCTTACATTTTCTTACATTTACGGGTTAAGTCGGGACTCCTGATGACGTTTTGAGACATCTCCTACAACTATAGCACCAGAATTGTGCTGCTCAAACAAGTCCGTTTTTTGAATTTTTTTTTGTAAAAAAAAAGTTTTCCCAAAAAAAGCATTTTATGCCATTTTTAGGTTTTGTAGGAATTGACGGAAGGGCACCACCAGGAGTGGAGCCTGCGGCTTAATTTGACTCAACACGGGGAACCTTACCTGGCCCGGACACGGAAAGGATTGACAGATTGATGGCTCAATTTTTTTGAATTTTTTTTACGACATTTTGCAAAATATTTTTTTTCCGTAAAATATGCATTTTCTTCTAATTTCTTCCATTTTCGGGTTTAGTCGGGACTCCTGATGACGTTTTGAGATATCTCCTACAACTACAGCACCAGAATTGTACTGCTGAATCAAGTCCGTTTTTTGGCATTTTTACGACATTTTAGCAAAAAATGTTTTTCTTAAAAAATGCATTTTCTTACATTTTCTTACATTTACGGGTTTAGTCGGGACTCCTGATGACGTTTTGAGACATCTCCTACAACTACAGCACCAGAATTGTGCTGCTGAAGCAAGTCAGTTTTTTGGAATTTTTACGACAGGGTCCCCCCTTACGACATTTTAGCAGAAAATGTTTTTCGTAAAAAATGCATTTTCTTACATTTTCTTACATTTACGGGTTTAGTCGGGACTCCTGATGACGTTTTGAGACATCTCCTACAACTACAGCACCAGAATTGTGCTGCTGAAGCAAGTCCGTTGTTTGGAATTTTTTTTAGTAAAAAAAAAGTTTTCCCAAAAAAAGCATTTTATGCCATTTTTAGGTTTTGTAGGGACTCCTGATGACGTTTTAAGACATCTCCTACAACTACAGCACCAGAATTGTGCTGCTGAAGCAAGTCCGTTTTTTGGAATTTTTACGACAGGGTCCCCCCTTACGACATTTTAGCAGAAAATGTTTTTCGTAAAAAATGCATTTTCTTACATTTTCTTACATTTACGGGTTTAGTCGGGACTCCTGATGACGTTTTGAGACATCTCCTACAACTACAGCACCAGAATTGTGCTGCTGAAGCAAGTCCGTTGTTTGGAATTTTTTTTTGTAAAAAAAAAGTTTTCCCAAAAAAAGCATTTTATGCCATTTTTAGGTTTTGTAGGGACTCCTGATGACATTTTGAGACATCTCCTACAACTACAGCACCAGAATTGTACTGCTGAATCAAGTTCGTTTTTTGGCATTTTTACGACAGGGTCCCCCCTTACGACATTTTAGCAAAAAATGTTTTTCTTAAAAAATGCATTTTCTTACAATTTCTTACATTTACGGGTTTAGTCGGGACTCCTGATGACGTTTTGAGACATCTCCTACAACTACAGCACCAGAATTGTGCTGCTGAAGCAAGTCCGTTTTTTTGATTTTTTCTTACGACATTTTGCAAAATATTTTTTTTCCGTAAAATATGCATTTTCTTCTAATTTCTTCAATTTTCGGGTTTAGTCGGGACTCCTGATGACGTTTTGAGACATCTCCTACAACTACAGCACCAGAATTGTGCTGCTGAAGCAAGTCCGTTTTTTGGAATTTTTACGACAGGGTCCCCCCTTACGACATTTTAGCAAAAAATGTATTTCTTAAAAAATGCATTTTCTTACAATTTCTTACATTTACGGGTTTAGTCGGGACTCCTGATGACGTTTTGAGACATCTCCTACAACTACAGCACCAGAATTGTGCTGCTGAAGCAAGTCCGTTTTTTTGAATTTTTTTTACGACATTTTGCAAAATATTTTTTTTCCGTAAAATATGCATTTTCTTCTAATTTCTTCAATTTTCGGGTTTAGTCTGGACTCCTGATGACGTTTTGAGACATCTCCTACAACTACAGCACCAGAATTGTGCTGCTGAATCAAGTCCGTTTTTTGGAATTTTTACGACAGGGTCCCCCCTTACGACATTTTAGCAAAAAATGTTTTTCGTAAAAAATGCATTTTCTTACATTTTCTTACATTAACGGGTTTAGTTGGGACTCCTGATGACGTTTTGAGACATCTCCTACAACTACAGCACCAGAATTGTGCTGCGAAAGCAAGTCTGTTTTTCAAATTTTTTTTAGTAAAAAAAAAGTTTTCCCAAAAAAAGCATTTTATGCCATTTTTAGGTTGTGTAGGGACTCCTGATGACGTTTTGAGACATGTCCTACAACTACAGCACCAGAATTGTGCTGCTGAAGCAAGTCCGTTTTTTGGAATTTTTACGACAGGGTCCCCCCTTACGACATTTTAGCAAAAAATGTTTTTCTTAAAAAATGCATTTTCTTACATTTTCTTACATTTACGGGTTTAGCCGGGACTCCTGATGACGTTTTGAGACATCTCCTACAACTACAGGACCAGAATTGTGCTGCTGAAGCAAGTCCGTTGTTTGGAATTTTTTTTTGTAAAAAAAAAGTTTTCCCAAAAAAAGCATTTTATGCCATTTTTAGGTTTTGTGGGGACTCCTGATGACATTTTGAGACATCTCCTACAACTACAGCACCAGAATTGTACTGCTGAATCAAGTTCGTTTTTTGGCATTTTTACGACAGGGTCCCCCCTTACGACATTTTAGCAAAAAATGTTTTTCTTAAAAAATGCATTTTCTTACATTTTCTTACATTTACGGGTTTAGTCCGGACTCCTGATGACGTTTTGAGACATCTCCTACAACTACAGCACCAGAATTGTGCTGCGAAAGCAAGTCTGTTTTTCGAATTTTTTTTAGTAAAAAAAAAGTTTTCCCAAAAAAAGCATTTTATGCCATTTTTAGGTTTTGTAGGGACTCCTGATGACGTTTTGAGACATCTCCTACAACTACAGCACCAGAATTGTGCTGCTGAAGAAAGTCCGTTTTTTGGAATTTTTACGACAGGGTCCCCCCTTACGACATTTTAGCAAAAAATGTTTTTCTTAAAAAATGCATTTTCTTACATTTTCTTACATTTACGGGTTAAGTCGGGACTCCTGATGACGTTTTGAGACATCTCCTACAACTACAGGACCAGAATTGTGCTGCTGAAGCAAGTCCGTTGTTTGGAATTTTTTTTTGTAAAAAAAAAGTTTTCCCAAAAAAAGCATTTTATGCCATTTTTAGGTTTTGTGGGGACTCCTGATGACGTTTTAAGACATCTCCTACAACTACAGCACCAGAATTGTGCTGCTGAAGCAAGTCCGTTTTTTGGAATTTTTACGACAGGGTCCCCCCTTACGACATTTTAGCAGAAAATGTTTTTCGTAAAAAATGCATTTTATTACATTTTCTTACATTTACGGGTTTAGCCGGGACTCCTGATGACGTTTTGAGACATCTCCTACAACTACAGCACCAGAATTGTGCTGCTGAAGCAAGTCCGTTGTTTGGAATTTTTTTTTGTAAAAAAAAAGTTTTCCCAAAAAAAGCATTTTATGCCATTTTTAGGTTTTGTAGGGACTCCTGATGACATTTTGAGACATCTCCTACAACTACAGCACCAGAATTGTGCTGCTGAAGCAAGTCCGTTTTTTGGATTTTTTACGACAGGGTCCCCCCTTACGACATTTTAGCAAAAAATGTTTTTCTTAAAAAATGCATTTTCTTACATTTTCTTACATTTAAGGGTTTAGTCGGGACTCCTGATGACGTTTTGAGACATCTCCTACAACTACAGCACCAGAATTGTGCTGCTGAAGCAAGTCCGTTTTTTTGAATTTTTTTTACTACATTTTGCAAAATATTTTTTTTCCGTAAAATATGCATTTTCTTCTAATTTCTTCAATTTTCGGGTTTAGTCGGGACTCCTGATGACGTTTTGAGACATCTCCTACAACTACAGCACCAGAATTGTGCTGCTGAATCAAGTCCGTTTTTTGGAATTTTTACGACAGGGTCCCCCCTTACGACATTTTAGCAAAAAATGTTTTTCGTAAAAAATGCATTTTCTTACATTTTCTTACATTAACGGGTTTAGTTGGGACTCCTGATGACGTTTTGAGACATCTCCTACAACTACAGCACCAGAATTGTGCTGCGAAAGCAAGTCTGTTTTTCAAATTTTTTTTAGTAAAAAAAAAGTTTTCCCAAAAAAAGCATTTTATGCCATTTTTAGGTTGTGTAGGGACTCCTGATGACGTTTTGAGACATGTCCTACAACTACAGCACCAGAATTGTGCTGCTGAAGCAAGTCCGTTTTTTGGAATTTTTACGACAGGGTCCCCCCTTACGACATTTTAGCAAAAAATGTTTTTCTTAAAAAATGCATTTTCTTACATTTTCTTACATTTACGGGTTTAGCCGGGACTCCTGATGACGTTTTGAGACATCTCCTACAACTACAGGACCAGAATTGTGCTGCTGAAGCAAGTCCGTTGTTTGGAATTTTTTTTTGTAAAAAAAAAGTTTTCCCAAAAAAAGCATTTTATGCCATTTTTAGGTTTTGTGGGGACTCCTGATGACATTTTGAGACATCTCCTACAACTACAGCACCAGAATTGTACTGCTGAATCAAGTTCGTTTTTTGGCATTTTTACGACAGGGTCCCCCCTTACGACATTTTAGCAAAAAATGTTTTTCTTAAAAAATGCATTTTCTTACATTTTCTTACATTTACGGGTTTAGTCCGGACTCCTGATGACGTTTTGAGACATCTCCTACAACTACAGCACCAGAATTGTGCTGCGAAAGCAAGTCTGTTTTTCGAATTTTTTTTAGTAAAAAAAAAGTTTTCCCAAAAAAAGCATTTTATGCCATTTTTAGGTTTTGTAGGGACTCCTGATGACGTTTTGAGACATCTCCTACAACTACAGCACCAGAATTGTGCTGCTGAAGAAAGTCCGTTTTTTGGAATTTTTACGACAGGGTCCCCCCTTACGACATTTTAGCAAAAAATGTTTTTCTTAAAAAATGCATTTTCTTACATTTTCTTACATTTACGGGTTAAGTCGGGACTCCTGATGACGTTTTGAGACATCTCCTACAACTACAGGACCAGAATTGTGCTGCTGAAGCAAGTCCGTTGTTTGGAATTTTTTTTTGTAAAAAAAAAGTTTTCCCAAAAAAAGCATTTTATGCCATTTTTAGGTTTTGTGGGGACTCCTGATGACGTTTTAAGACATCTCCTACAACTACAGCACCAGAATTGTGCTGCTGAAGCAAGTCCGTTTTTTGGAATTTTTACGACAGGGTCCCCCCTTACGACATTTTAGCAGAAAATGTTTTTCGTAAAAAATGCATTTTATTACATTTTCTTACATTTACGGGTTTAGCCGGGACTCCTGATGACGTTTTGAGACATCTCCTACAACTACAGCACCAGAATTGTGCTGCTGAAGCAAGTCCGTTGTTTGGAATTTTTTTTTGTAAAAAAAAAGTTTTCCCAAAAAAAGCATTTTATGCCATTTTTAGGTTTTGTAGGGACTCCTGATGACATTTTGAGACATCTCCTACAACTACAGCACCAGAATTGTGCTGCTGAAGCAAGTCCGTTTTTTGGATTTTTTACGACAGGGTCCCCCCTTACGACATTTTAGCAAAAAATGTTTTTCTTAAAAAATGCATTTTCTTACATTTTCTTACATTTAAGGGTTTAGTCGGGACTCCTGATGACGTTTTGAGACATCTCCTACAACTACAGCACCAGAATTGTGCTGCTGAAGCAAGTCCGTTTTTTTGAATTTTTTTTACTACATTTTGCAAAATATTTTTTTTCCGTAAAATATGCATTTTCTTCTAATTTCTTCAATTTTCGGGTTTAGTCGGGACTCCTGATGACGTTTTGAGACATCTCCTACAACTACAGCACCAGAATTGTGCTGCTGAAGCAAGTCCGTTTTTTGGAATTTTTACGACAGGGTCCCCCCTTACGACATTTTAGCAAAAAATGTTTTTCTTAAAAAATGCATTTTCTTACATTTTCTTACATTTACGGGTTAAGTCGGGACTCCTGATGACGTTTTGAGACATCTCCTACAACTATAGCACCAGAATTGTGCTGCTCAAACAAGTCCGTTTTTTGAATTTTTTTTTGTAAAAAAAAAGTTTTCCCAAAAAAAGCATTTTATGCCATTTTTAGGTTTTGTAGGAATTGACGGAAGGGCACCACCAGGAGTGGAGCCTGCGGCTTAATTTGACTCAACACGGGGAACCTTACCTGGCCCGGACACGGAAAGGATTGACAGATTGATGGCTCAATTTTTTTGAATTTTTTTTACGACATTTTGCAAAATATTTTTTTTCCGTAAAATATGCATTTTCTTCTAATTTCTTCCATTTTCGGGTTTAGTCGGGACTCCTGATGACGTTTTGAGATATCTCCTACAACTACAGCACCAGAATTGTACTGCTGAATCAAGTCCGTTTTTTGGCATTTTTACGACATTTTAGCAAAAAATGTTTTTCTTAAAAAATGCATTTTCTTACATTTTCTTACATTTACGGGTTTAGTCGGGACTCCTGATGACGTTTTGAGACATCTCCTACAACTACAGCACCAGAATTGTGCTGCTGAAGCAAGTCAGTTTTTTGGAATTTTTACGACAGGGTCCCCCCTTACGACATTTTAGCAAAAAATGTTTTTCTTAAAAAATGCATTTTCTTAAATTTTCTTACATTTACGGATTTAGTCGGGTCTCCTGATGACGTTTTGAGATATCTCCTACAACTACAGCACCAGAATTGTGCTGATGAAGCAAGTCCGTTTTTTGGAATTTTTTTTTGTAAAAAAAAAGTTTTCCCAAAAAAAGCATTTTATGCCATTTTTAGGTTTTGTAGGGACTCCTGATGACATTTTGAGACATCTCCTACAACTACAGCACCAGAATTGTACTGCTGAATCAAGTTCGTTTTTTGGCATTTTTACGACAGGGTCCCCCCTTACGACATTTTAACAAAAAATGTTTTTCTTAAAAAATGCATTTTCTTACATTTTCTTACATTTACGGGTTTAGTCCGGACTCCTGATGACGTTTTGAGACATCTCCTACAACTACAGCACCAGAATTGTGCTGCGAAAGCAAGTCTGTTTTTCGAATTTTTTTTAGTAAAAAAAAAGTTTTCCCAAAAAAAGCATTTTATGCCATTTTTAGGTTTTGTAGGGACTCCTGATGACGTTTTGAGACATCTCCTACAACTACAGCACCAGAATTGTACTGATGAAGCAAGTCCGTTTTTGGCATTTTTACGACAGGGTCCCCCCTTACGACATTTTAGCAAAAAATGTTTTTCTTAAAAAATGCATTTTCTTACAATTTCTTACATTTACGGGTTTAGTCGGGACTCCTGATGACGTTTTGAGACATCTCCTACAACTACAGCACCAGAATTGTGCTGCTGAAGCAAGTCCGTTTTTTTGAATTTTTTTTACTACATTTTGCAAAATATTTTTTTTCCGTAAAATATGCATTTTCTTCTAATTTCTTCAATTTTCGGGTTTAGTCGGGACTCCTGATGACGTTTTGAGACATCTCCTACAACTACAGCACCAGAATTGTGCTGCTGAAGCAAGTCCGTTTTTTTGGAATTTTTACGACAGGGTCCCCCCTTACGACATTTTAGCAAAAAATGTTTTTCTTAAAAAATGCATTTTCTTACATTTTCTTACATTTACGGGTTAAGTCGGGACTCCTGATGACGTTTTGAGACATCTCCTACAACTACAGCACCAGAATTGTGCTGCTCAAACAAGTCAGTTTTTTGAATTTTTTTTTGTAAAAAAAAAGTTTTCCCAAAAAAAGCATTTTATGCCATTTTTAGGTTTTGTAGGGACTCCTGATGACGTTTTAAGACATCTCCTACAACTACAGCACCAGAATTGTGCTGCTGAAGCAAGTCCGTTTTTTGGAATTTTTACGACAGGGTTCCCCCCTTACGACATTTTAGCAGAAAATGTTTTTCGTAAAAAATGCATTTTCTTACATTTTCTTACATTTACGGGTTTAGTCGGGACTCCTGATGACGTTTTGAGACATCTCCTACAACTACAGCACCAGAATTGTACTGCTGAATCAAGTTCGTTTTTTGGCATTTTTACGACATTTTAGCAAAAAATGTTTTTCTTCAAAAATGCATTTTCTTACATTTTCTTACATTTACGGGTTTAGTCCGGACTCCTGATGACGTTTTGAGACATCTCCTACAACTACAGCACCAGAATTGTGCTGCGAAAGCAAGTCTGTTTTTCGAATTTTTTTTGGTAAAAAAAAAGTTTTCCCAAAAAAAGCATTTTATGCCATTTTTAGGTTTTGTAGGGACTCCTGATGACGTTTTGAGACATCTCCTACAACTACAGCACCAGAATTGTACTGATGAAGCAAGTCCGTTTTTGGCATTTTTACGACAGGGTCCCCCCTTACGACATTTTAGCAAAAAATGTTTTTCTTAAAAAATGCATTTTCTTACAATTTCTTACATTTACGGGTTTAGTCGGGACTCCTGATGACGTTTTGAGACATCTCCTACAACTACAGCACCAGAATTGTGCTGCTGAAGCAAGTCCGTTTTTTTGAATTTTTTTTACTACATTTTGCAAAATATTTTTTTTCCGTAAAATATGCATTTTCTTCTAATTTCTTCAATTTTCGGGTTTAGTCGGGACTCCTGATGACGTTTTGAGACATCTCCTACAACTACAGCACCAGAATTGTGCTGCTGAAGCAAGTCCGTTTTTTTGGAATTTTTACGACAGGGTCCCCCCTTACGACATTTTAGCAAAAAATGTTTTTCTTAAAAAATGCATTTTCTTACATTTTCTTACATTTACGGGTTAAGTCGGGACTCCTGATGACGTTTTGAGACATCTCCTACAACTACAGCACCAGAATTGTGCTGCTCAAACAAGTCAGTTTTTTGAATTTTTTTTTGTAAAAAAAAAGTTTTCCCAAAAAAAGCATTTTATGCCATTTTTAGGTTTTGTAGGGACTCCTGATGACGTTTTAAGACATCTCCTACAACTACAGCACCAGAATTGTGCTGCTGAAGCAAGTCCGTTTTTTGGAATTTTTACGACAGGGTCCCCCCTTACGACATTTTAGCAGGAAATGTTTTTCGTAAAAAATGCATTTTCTTACATTTTCTTACATTTACGGGTTTAGTCGGGACTCCTGATGACGTTTTGAGACATCTCCTACAACTACAGCACCAGAATTGTACTGCTGAATCAAGTTCGTTTTTTGGCATTTTTACGACATTTTAGCAAAAAATGTTTTTCGTCAAAAATGCATTTTCTTACATTTTCTTACATTTACGGGTTTAGTCCGGACTCCTGATGACGTTTTGAGACATCTCCTACAACTACAGAAACCAGAATTTTGCTGCGAAAGCAAGTCTGTTTTTCGAATTTTTTTTAGTAAAAAAAAAGTTTTCCCAAAAAAAGCATTTTATGCCATTTTTAGGTTTTGTAGGGACTCCTGATGACGTTTTGAGACATCTCCTACAACTACAGCACCAGAATTGTACTGATGAAGCAAGTCCGTTTTTGGCATTTTTACGACAGGGTCCCCCCTTACGACATTTTAGCAAAAAATGTTTTTCTTAAAAAATGCATTTTATTACATTTTCTTACATTTACGGGTTTAGCCGGGACTCCTGATGACGTTTTGAGACATCTCCTACAACTACAGCACCAGAATTGTGCTGCTGAAGCAAGTCCGTTGTTTGGAATTTTTTTTTGTAAAAAAAAAGTTTTCCCAAAAAAAGCATTTTATGCCATTTTTAGGTTTTATAGGGACTCCTGATGACATTTTGAGACATCTCCTACAACTACAGCACCAGAATTGTGCTGCTGAAGCAAGTCCGTTTTTTGGAATTTTTACGACAGGGTCCCCCCTTACGACATTTTAGCAAAAAATGTTTTTCTTAAAAAATGCATTTTCTTACATTTTCTTACATTTAAGGGTTTAGTCGGGACTCCTGATGACGTTTTGAGACATCTCCTACAACTACAGCACCAGAATTGTGCTGCTGAAGCAAGTCCGTTTTTTTGAATTTTTTTTACTACATTTTGCAAAATATTTTTTTTCCGTAAACTATGCATTTTCTTCTAATTTCTTCAATTTTCGGGTTTAGTCGGGACTCCTGATGACGTTTTGAGACATCTCCTACAACTACAGCACCAGAATTGTGCTGCTGAAGCAAGTCCGTTTTTTGGAATTTTTACGACAGGGTCCCCCCTTACGACATTTTAGCAAAAAATGTTTTTCTTAAAAAATGCATTTTCTTACATTTTCTTACATTTACGGGTTAAGTCGGGACTCCTGATGACGTTTTGAGACATCTCCTACAACTATAGCACCAGAATTGTGCTGCTCAAACAAGTCCGTTTTTTGAATTTTTTTTTGTAAAAAAAAAGTTTTCCCAAAAAAAGCATTTTATGCCATTTTTAGGTTTTGTAGGAATTGACGGAAGGGCACCACCAGGAGTGGAGCCTGCGGCTTAATTTGACTCAACACGGGGAACCTTACCTGGCCCGGACACGGAAAGGATTGACAGATTGATGGCTCCGTTTTTTTGAATTTTTTTTACGACATTTTGCAAAATATTTTTTTTCCGTAAAATATGCATTTTCTTCTAATTTCTTCCATTTTCGGGTTTAGTCGGGACTCCTGATGACGTTTTGAGACATCTCCTACAACAACAGCACCAGAATTGTGCTGCTGAAGCAAGTCCGTTTTTTGGAATTTTTTTTTGTAAAAAAAAAGTTTTCCCAAAAAAAGCATTTTATGCCATTTTTAGGTTTTGTAGGGACTCCTGATGACATTTTGAGACATCTCCTACAACTACAGCACCAGAATTGTACTGCTGAATCAAGTCCGTTTTTTGGCATTTTTACGACATTTTAGCAAAAAATGTTTTTCTTAAAAAATGCATTTTCTTACATTTTCTTACATTTACGGGTTTAGTCGGGACTCCTGATGACGTTTTGAGACATCTCTTACAACTACAGCACCAGAATTGTGCTGCTGAAGCAAGTCAGTTTTTTGGAATTTTTACGACAGGGTCCCCCCTTACGACATTTTAGCAAAAAATGTTTTTCTTAAAAAATGCATTTTCTTAAATTTTCTTACATTTAAGGATTTAGTCGGGACTCCTGATGACGTTTTGAGACATCTCCTACAACTACAGCACCAGAATTGTGCTGATGAAGCAAGTCCGTTTTTTGGAATTTTTTTTTGTAAAAAAAAAGTTTTCCCAAAAAAAGCATTTTATGCCATTTTTAGGTTTTGTAGGGACTCCTGATGACATTTTGAGACATCTCCTACAACTACAGCACCAGAATTGTACTGCTGAATCAAGTTCGTTTTTTGGCATTTTTACGACAGGGTCCCCCCTTACGACATTTTAACAAAAAATGTTTTTCTTAAAAAATGCATTTTCTTACATTTTCTTACATTTACGGGTTTAGTCCGGACTCCTGATGACGTTTTGAGACATCTCCTACAACTACAGCACCAGAATTGTGCTGCGAAAGCAAGTCTGTTTTTCGAATTTTTTTTAGTAAAAAAAAAGTTTTCCCAAAAAAAGCATTTTATGCCATTTTTAGGTTTTGTAGGGACTCCTGATGACGTTTTGAGACATCTCCTACAACTACAGCACCAGAATTGTACTGATGAAGCAAGTCCGTTTTTGGCATTTTTACGACAGGGTCCCCCCTTACGACATTTTAGCAAAAAATGTTTTTCTTAAAAAATGCATTTTCTTACAATTTCTTACATTTACGGGTTTAGTCGGGACTCCTGATGACGTTTTGAGACATCTCCTACAACTACAGCACCAGAATTGTGCTGCTGAAGCAAGTCCGTTTTTTTGAATTTTTTTTACGAAATTTTGCAAAATATTTTTTTTCCGTAAAATATGCATTTTCTTCTAATTTCTTCAATTTTCGGGTTTAGTCGGGACTCCTGATGACGTTTTGAGACATCTCCTACAACTACAGCACCAGAATTGTGCTGCTGAAGCAAGTCCGTTTTTTGGAATTTTTACGACAGGGTCCCCCCTTACGACATTTTAGCAAAAAATGTTTTTCTTAAAAAATGCATTTTCTTACATTTTCTTACATTTACGGGTTAAGTCGGGACTCCTGATGACGTTTTGAGACATCTCCTACAACTACAGCACCAGAATTGTGCTGCTCAAACAAGTCAGTTTTTTGAATTTTTTTTTGTAAAAAAAAAGTTTTCCCAAAAAAAGCATTTTATGCCATTTTTAGGTTTTGTAGGGACTCCTGATGACGTTTTAAGACATCTCCTACAACTACAGCACCAGAATTGTGCTGCTGAAGCAAGTCCGTTTTTTTGAATTTTTTTTTACGACATTTTGCAAAATATTTTTTTTCCGTAAAATATGCATTTTCTTCTAATTTCTTCCATTTTCGGGTTTAGTCGGGACTCCTGATGACGTTTTGAGACATCTCCTACAACTACAGCACCAGAATTGTGCTGCTGAAGCAAGTCCGTTTTTTGTAATTTTTACGACAGGGTCCCCCCTTACGACATTTTAGCAAAAAATGTTTTTCTTAAAAAATGCATTTTATTACATTTTCTTACATTTACTTGTTTAGCCGGGACTCCTGATGACGTTTTGAGACATCTCCTACAACTACAGCACCAGAATTGTGCTGCTGAAGCAAGTCCGTTGTTTGGAATTTTTTTTTGTAAAAAAAAAGTTTTCCCAAAAAAAGCATTTTATGCCATTTTTAGGTTTTGTAGGGACTCCTGATGACATTTTGAGACATCTCCTACAACTACAGCACCAGAATTGTACTGCTGAATCAAGTTCGTTTTTTGGCATTTTTACGACATTTTAGCAAAAAATGTTTTTCTTCAAAAATGCATTTTCTTACATTTTCTTACATTTACGGGTTTAGTCCGGACTCCTGATGACGTTTTGAGACATCTCCTACAACTACAGCACCAGAATTGTGCTGCGAAAGCAAGTCTGTTTTTCGAATTTTTTTTAGTAAAAAAAAAGTTTTCCCAAAAAAAGCATTTTATGCCATTTTTAGGTTTTGTAGGGACTCCTGATGACGTTTTGAGACATCTCCTACAACTACAGCACCAAAATTGTACTGATGAAGCAAGTCCGTTTTTGGCATTTTTACGACAGGGTCCCCCCTTACGACATTTTAGCAAAAAATGTTTTTCTTAAAAAATGCATTTTATTACATTTTCTTACATTTACGGGTTTAGCCGGGACTCCTCATGACGTTTTGAGACATCTCCTACAACTACAGCACCAGAATTGTGCTGCTCAAACAAGTCCGTTTTTTGAATTTTTTTTTGTAAAAAAAAAGTTTTCCCAAAAAAAGTATTTTATGCCATTTTTAGGTTTTGTAGGGACTCCTGATGACGTTTTAAGACATCTCCTACAACTACAGCACCAGAATTGTGCTGCTGAAGCAAGTCCGTTTTTTGGAATTTTTTTTTGTAAAAAAAAAGTTTTCCCAAAAAAAGCATTTTATGCCATTTTTAGGTTTTGTAGGGACTCCTGATGACATTTTGAGACATGTCCTACAACTACAGCACCAGAATTGTGCTGCTGAAGCAAGTCCGTTTTTTGGAATTTTTACGACAGGGTCCCCCCTTACGACATTTTAGCAAAAAATGTTTTTCGTAAAAAATGCATTTTCTTACATTTTCTTACATTTACGGGTTTAGTCGGGACTCCTGATGACGTTTTGAGACATCTCCTACAACTACAGCACCAGAATTGTGCTGCTGAAGCAAGTCCGTTTTTTTGAATTTTTTTTACGACATTTTGCAAAATATTTTTTTTCCGTAAAATATGCATTTTCTTCTAATTTCTTCCATTTTCGGGTTTAGTCGGGACTCCTGATGACGTTTTGAGACATCTCCTACAACTACAGCACCAGAATTGTGCTGCTGAAGCAAGTCCGTTTTTTGGAATTTTTTTTTGTAAAAAAAAAGTTTTCCCAAAAAAAGCATTTTATGCCATTTTTAGGTTTTGTAGGGACTCCTGATGACATTTTGAGACATCTCCTACAACTACAGCACCAGAATTGTACTGCTGAATCAAGTCCGTTTTTTGGCATTTTTACGACATTTTAGCAAAAAATGTTTTTCTTAAAAAATGCATTTTCTTACATTTTCTTACATTTACGGGTTTAGTCGGGACTCCTGATGACGTTTTGAGACATCTCCTACAACTACAGCACCAGAATTGTGCTGCTGAAGCAAGTCAGTTTTTTGGAATTTTTACGACAGGGTCCCCCCTTACGACATTTTAGCAAAAAATGTTTTTCTTAAAAAATGCATTTTCTTAAATTTTCTTACATTTACGGATTTAGTCGGGACTCCTGATGACGTTTTGAGACATCTCCTACAACTACAGCACCAGAATTGTGCTAATGAAGCAAGTCCGTTTTTTGGAATTTTTTTTTGTAAAAAAAAAGTTTTCCCAAAAAAAGCATTTTATGCCATTTTTAGGTTTTGTAGGGACTCCTGATGACATTTTGAGACATCTCCTACAACTACAGCACCAGAATTGTACTGCTGAATCAAGTTCGTTTTTTGGCATTTTTACGACAGGGTCCCCCCTTACGACATTTTAGCAAAAAATGTTTTTCTTAAAAAATGCATTTTCTTACATTTTCTTACATTTACGGATTTAGTCCGGACTCCTGATGACGTTTTGAGACATCTCCTACAACTACAGCACCAGAATTGTGCTGCGAAAGCAAGTCTGTTTTTTCGAATTTTTTTTAGTAAAAAAAAAGTTTTCCCAAAAAAAGCATTTTATGCCATTTTTAGGTTTTGTAGGGACTCCTGATGACGTTTTGAGACATCTCCTACAACTACAGCACCAGAATTGTACTGATGAAGCAAGTCCGTTTTTGGCATTTTTACGACATTTTAGCAAAAAATGTTTTTCTTAAAAAATGCATTTTCTTACAATTTCTTACATTTACGGGTTTAGCCGGGACTCCTGATGACGTTTTGAGACATCTCCTACAACTACAGCACCAGAATTGTGCTGCTGAAGCAAGTCCGTTTTTTTGAATTTTTTTTACGAAATTTTGCAAAATATTTTTTTTCCGTAAAATATGCATTTTCTTCTAATTTCTTCAATTTTCGGGTTTAGTCGGGACTCCTGATGACGTTTTGAGACATCTCCTACAACTACAGCACCAGAATTGTGCTGCTGAAGCAAGTCCGTTTTTTGGAATTTTTACGACAGGGTCCCCCCTTACGACATTTTAGCAAAAAATGTTTTTCTTAAAAAATGCATTTTATTACATTTTCTTACATTTACTTGTTTAGCCGGGACTCCTGATGACGTTTTGAGACATCTCCTACAACTACAGCACCAGAATTGTGCTGCTGAAGCAAGTCCGTTGTTTGGAATTTTTTTTTGTAAAAAAAAAGTTTTCCCAAAAAAAGCATTTTATGCCATTTTTAGGTTTTGTAGGGACTCCTGATGACATTTTGAGACATCTCCTACAACTACAGCACCAGAATTGTACTGCTGAATCAAGTTCGTTTTTTGGCATTTTTACGACATTTTAGCAAAAAATGTTTTTTTTCAAAAATGCATTTTCTTACATTTTCTTACATTTTCTTACATTTACGGGTTTAGTCCGGACTCCTGATGACGTTTTGAGACATCTCCTACAACTACAGCACCAGAATTGTGCTGCGAAAGCAAGTCTGTTTTTCGAATTTTTTTTAGTAAAAAAAAAGTTTTCCCAAAAAAAGCATTTTATGCCATTTTTAGGTTTTGTAGGGACTCCTGATGACGTTTTGAGACATCTCCTACAACTACAGCACCAGAATTGTACTGATGAAGCAAGTCCGTTTTTGGCATTTTTACGACAGGGTCCCCCCTTACGACATTTTAGCAAAAAATGTTTTTCTTAAAAAATGCATTTTATTACATTTTCTTACATTTACTTGTTTAGCCGGGACTCCTGATGACGTTTTGAGACATCTCCTACAACTACAGCACCAGAATTGTGCTGCTGAAGCAAGTCCGTTGTTTGGAATTTTTTTTTGTAAAAAAAAAGTTTTCCCAAAAAAAGCATTTTATGCCATTTTTAGGTTTTGTAGGGACTCCTGATGACATTTTGAGACATCTCCTACAACTACAGCACCAGAATTGTACTGCTGAATCAAGTTCGTTTTTTGGCATTTTTACGACATTTTAGCAAAAAATGTTTTTCTTCAAAAATGCATTTTCTTACATTTTCTTACATTTACGGGTTTAGTCCGGACTCCTGATGACGTTTTGAGACATCTCCTACAACTACAGCACCAGAATTGTGCTGCGAAAGCAAGTCTGTTTTTCGAATTTTTTTTAGTAAAAAAAAAGTTTTCCCAAAAAAAGCATTTTATGCCATTTTTAGGTTTTGTAGGGACTCCTGATGACGTTTTGAGACATTTCCTACAACTACAGCACCAGAATTGTACTGATGAAGCAAGTCCGTTTTTGGCATTTTTACGACAGGGTCCCCCCTTACGACATTTTAGCAAAAAATGTTTTTCTTAAAAAATGCATTTTATTACATTTTCTTACATTTACTTGTTTAGCCGGGACTCCTGATGACGTTTTGAGACATCTCCTACAACTACAGCACCAGAATTGTGCTGCTGAAGCAAGTCCGTTGTTTGGAATTTTTTTTTGTAAAAAAAAAGTTTTCCCAAAAAAAGCATTTTATGCCATTTTTAGGTTTTGTAGGGACTCCTGATGACATTTTGAGACATCTCCTACAACTACAGCACCAGAATTGTACTGCTGAATCAAGTTCGTTTTTTGGCATTTTTACGACATTTTAGCAAAAAATGTTTTTCTTAAAAAATGCATTTTCTTACATTTTCTTACAATTACGGGTTTAGTCGGGACTCCTGATGACGTTTTGAGACATCTCCTACAACTACAGCACCAGAATTGTGCTGCTGAAGCAAGTCCGTTTTTTGGAATTTTTACGACAGGGTCCCCCCTTACGACATTTTAGCAAAAAATGTTTTTCTTAAAAAATGCATTTTCTTACAATTTCTTACATTTAAGGGTTTAGTCGGGACTCCTGATGACGTTTTGAGACATCTCCTACAACTACAGCACCAGAATTGTGCTGCTGAAGCAAGTCCGTTTTTTTGAATTTTTTTTACTACATTTTGCAAAATATTTTTTTTCCGTAAAATATGCATTTTCTTCTAATTTCTTCAATTTTCGGGTTTAGTCGGGACTCCTGATGACGTTTTGAGACATCTCCTACAACTACAGCACCAGAATTGTGCTGCTGAAGCAAGTCCGTTTTTTTGGAATTTTTACGACAGGGTCCCCCCTTACGACATTTTAGCAAAAAATGTTTTTCTTAAAAAATGCATTTTCTTACATTTTCTTACATTTACGGGTTAAGTCGGGACTCCTGATGACGTTTTGAGACATCTCCTACAACTATAGCACCAGAATTGTGCTGCTCAAACAAGTCCGTTTTTTGAATTTTTTTTTGTAAAAAAAAAGTTTTCCCAAAAAAAGCATTTTATGCCATTTTTAGGTTTTGTAGGGACTCCTGATGACGTTTTAAGACATCTCCTACAACTACAGCACCAGAATTGTGCTGCTGAAGCAAGTCCGTTTTTTGGAATTTTTTTTTGTAAAAAAAAAGTTTTCCCAAAAAAAGCATTTTATGCCATTTTTAGGTTTTGTAGGGACTCCTGATGACATTTTGAGACATCTCCTACAACTACAGCACCAGAATTGTACTGCTGAATCAAGTCCGTTTTTTGGCATTTTTACGACATTTTACCAAAAAAATTTTTTCTTAAAAAATGCATTTTCTTACATTTTCTTACATTTACGGGTTTAAGTGGGACTCCTGATGACGTTTTGAGACATCTCCTACAACTACAGCACCAGAATTGTGCTGCTGAAGCAAGTCAGTTTTTTGGAATTTTTACGACAGGGTCCCCCCTTACGACATTTTAGCAAAAAATGTTTTTCTTAAAAAATGCATTTTCTTAAATTTTCTTACATTTACGGATTTAGTCGGGACTCCTGATGACGTTTTGAGACATCTCCTACAACTACAGCACCAGAATTGTGCTAATGAAGCAAGTCCGTTTTTTGGAAAAATTTTTTGTAAAAAAAAATTTTTCCCAAAAAAGCATTTTATGCCATTTTTAGGTTTTGTAGGGACTCCTGATGACATTTTGAGACATCTCCTACAACTACAGCACCAGAATTGTACTGATGAAGCAAGTCCGTTTTTGGCATTTTTACGACAGGGTCCCCCCTTACGACATTTTAGCAAAAAATGTTTTTCTTAAAAAATGCATTTTATTACATTTTCTTACATTTACGGGTTTAGCCGGGACTCCTGATGACGTTTTGAGACATCTCCTACAACTACAGCACCAGAATTGTGCTGCTGAAGCAAGTCCGTTTTTTGGAATTTTTACGACAGGGTCCCCCCTTACGACATTTTAGCAAAAAATGTTTTTCGTAAAAAATGCATTTTCTTACATTTTCTTACATTTACGGGTTTAGTTGGGACTCCTGGTGACGTTTTGAGACATCTCCTACAACTACAGCACCAGAATTGTGCTGCTGAAGCAAGTCTGTTTTTAAATTTTGTTTTGTAAAAAAAAAGTTTTCCCAAAAAAAGCATTTAATGCCATTTTTAGGTTTTGTAGGGACTCCTGATGACGTTTTAAGACATCTCCTACAACTACAGCACCAGAATTGTGCTGCTGAATCAAGTCCGTTTTTTGGAATTTTACGACAGGGTCCCCCCTTACGACATTTTAGCAAAAAATGTTTTTCTTAAAAAATGCATTTTCTTACATTTTCTTACATTTACGGGTTTAGTCGGGACTCCTGATGACGTTTTGAGACATCTCCTACAACTACAGCACCAGAATTGTGCTGCTCAAACAAGTCCGTTTTTTGAATTTTTTTTTGTAAAAAAAAAGTTTTCCCAAAAAAAGCATTTTATGCCATTTTTAGGTTTTGTAGGGACTCCTGATGACGTTTTAAGACATCTCCTACAACTACAGCACCAGAATTGTGCTGCTGAATCAAGTCCGTTTTTTGGAATTTTACGACAGGGTCCCCCCTTACGACATTTTAGCAAAAAATGTTTTTCTTAAAAAATGCATTTTCTTACAATTTCTTACATTTACGGGTTTGGTCGGGACTCTTGATGACGTTTTGAGACATCTCCTACAACTACAGCACCAGAATTGTGCTGCTGAAGCAAGTCCGTTTTTTTGAATTTTTTTTACGACATTTTGCAAAATATTTTTTTTCCGTAAAATATGCATTTTCTTCTAATTTCTTCCATTTTCGGGTTTAGTCGGGACTCCTGATGACGTTTTAAGACATCTCCTACAACTACAGCACCAGAATTGTGCTGCTGAAGCAAGTCCATTTTTTGGAATTTTTACGAAAGTAAAAAAAAAGTTTTCCCAAAAAAAACATTTTATGCCATTTTTAGGTTTTGTATGGACTCCTGATGACGTTTTAAGACATCTCCTACAACTACAGCACCAGAATTGTGCTGCTGAATCAAGTCCGTTTTTTGGAATTTTTACGACAGGGTCCCCCCTTACGACATTTTAGCAAAAAATGTTTTTCGTAAAAAATGCATTTTATTACATTTACGGGTTTAGTCGGGACTCCTGATGACGTTTTGAGACATCTCCTACAACTACAGCACCAGAATTGTGCTGCTGAAGCAAGTCTGTTTTTTGAAATTTTTTTTGTAAAAAAAAAGTTTTCCCAAAAAAAGCATTTTATGCCATTTTTAGGTTTTGTAGGGACTCCTGATGACGTTTTGAGACATCTCCTACAACTACAGCACCAGAATTGTACTGCTGAAAAAAGTCCGTTTTTTGGCATTTTTACGACAGAGTCCCCCCTTACGACATTTTAGCAAAAAATGTTTTTCTTAAAAAATGCATTTTCTTACATTTGCGGGTTTAGTCGGGACTCCTGTTGACGTTTTGAGACATCTCCTACAACTACAGCACCAGAATTGTGCTGCTGAAGCAAGTCCGTTTTTTTGAAATTTTTTTACGACATTTTGCAAAATATTTTTTTTCACGACATTTTGCAAAAAATTTTTTTTCCGTAAAATATGCATTTTCTTCTAATTTCTTCTATTTTCGGGTTTAGTCGGGGCTCCTGATGACGTTTTGAGACATCTCCTACAACTACAGCACCAGAATTGTGCTGCTGAAGCAAGTCCGTTTTTTGGAATTTTTAAGACAGGGTCCCCCCTTACGACATTTTAGCAAAAAATGTTTTTCTTAAAAAATGCATTTTCTTACAATTTCTTACATTTACGGGTTTGGTCGGGACTCTTGATGACGTTTTGAGACATCTCCTACAACTACAGCACCAGAATTGTGCTGCTGAAGCAAGTCCGTTTTTTTGAATTTTTTTTACGACATTTTGCAAAATATTTTTTTTCCGTAAAAAGTGCATTTGCTTACATTTTCTTACATTTACGGGTTTAGTCGGGACTCCTGATGACGTTTTGAGACATCTCCTACAACTACAGCACCAGAATTGTGCTGCTGAAGCAAGTCCGTTTTTTTGAATTTTTTTTACGACATTTTGCAAAATATTTTTTTCCATAAAATATGCATTTTCTTCTAATTTCTTCCATTTTCGGGTTTAGTCGGGATTCCTGATGACGTTTTGAGACATCTCCTACAACTACAGCACCAGAATTGTGCTGCTGAAGCAAGTCCGTTTTTTGGACTTTTTACGACAGGGTCCCCCCTTACGACAATTTAGCAAAAAATATTTTTCTTAAAAAATTAATTTTGTTACATTTTCTTACATTTACGGGTTTAGTCGGGACTCCTGATGACGTTTTGAGACATCTCCTACAACTACAGCACCAGAATTTGCTGCTGAAGCAAGTCCGTTTTTTGGCATTTTTACGACAGGGTCCCCCCTTACGACATTTTAGCAAAAAAAATGTTTTCGTAAAAAATGCATTTTCTTACATTTTCTTACATTTACGGGTTTAGTCGGGACTCCTGATGACGTTTTGAGACATCTCCTACAACTACAGCAGCAGAATTGTGCTGCTGAAGCAAGTCCGTTTATTGGAATTTTTATGACAGGGTCCCCCCTTACGACATTTTAGCAAAAAATGTTTTTTGTAAAAAATGCATTTTCTTACATTTTCTTACATTTACGGGTTTAGTCGGGACTCCTGATGACGTTTTGAGACATCTCCTACAACTACAGCACCAGAATTGTGCTGCTGAAGCAAGTCCGTTTTTGGAATTTTTACGACAGGGTCCCCCCTTACGACATTTTAGCAAAAAATGTTTTTCTTAAAAAATGCATTTTCTTACATTTTCTTACATTTACGGGTTTAGTCGGGACTCCTGATGACGTTTTGAGACATCTCCTACAACTACAGCACCAGAATTGTGCTGCTGAAGCAAGTCCGTTTTTTGGAATTTTTACGAAAGTAAAAAAAAATTTTTCCCAAAAAAAACATTTTATGCCATTTTTAGGTTTTGTATGGACTCCTGATGACGTTTTAAGACATCTCCTACAACTACAGCACCAGAATTGTGCTGCTGAATCAAGTCCGTTTTTTGGAATTTTTACGACAGGGTCCCCCCTTACGACATTTTAGCAAAAAATGTTTTTCGTAAAAAATGCATTTTCTTACATTTTCTTACATTTACGGGTTTAGTCGGGACTCCTGATGACGTTTTGAGACATCTCCTACAACTACAGCACCAGTATTGTGCTGCTGAAGCAAGTCCGTTTTTTTGAATTTTTTGTACGACATTTTGCAAAATATTTTTTTTCCGTAAAATATGCATTTTCTTCTAATTTCTTCAATTTTCGGGTTTAGTCGGGACTCCTGATGACGTTTTGAGACATCTCCTACAACTACAGCACCAGAATTGTGCTGCTGAAGCAAGTCCTTTTTTTGGAATTTTTACGACAGGGTCCCCCCTTACGACATTTTAGCAAAAAATGTTTTTCGTAAAAAATGCATTTTATCACATTTACGGGTTTAGTCGGGACTCCTGATGACGTTTTGAGACATCTCCTACAACTACAGCACCAGAATTGTGCTGCTGAAGCAAGTCTGTTTTTTGAATTTTTTTTTGTAAAAAAAAAGTTTTCCCAAAAAAAGCATTTTATGCCATTTTTAGGTTTTGTAGGGACTCCTGATGACGTTTTGAGACATCTCCTACAACTACAGCACCGGAATTGTACTGCTGAAGCAAGTCCGTTTTTTGGCATTTTTACGACAGAGTCCCCCCTTACGACATTTTAGCAAAAAATGTTTTTCTTAAAAAATGCATTTTCTTACATTTTCTTACATTTACGGGTTTAGTCGGGACTCCTGATGACGTTTTGGGACATCTCCTACAACTACAGCACCAGAATTGTGCTGCTGAAGCAAGTCCGTTTTTTTGAATTTTTTTTACGACATTTTGCAAAATATTTTTTTTCCGTAAAATATGCATTTTCTTCTAATTTCTTCCATTTTCGGGTTTAGTAGGGACTCCTGATGACGTTTTGAGACATCTCCTACAACTACAGCACCAGAATTGTGCTGCTCAAACAAGTCCGTTTTTTGAATTTTTCTTTGTAAAAAAAAAGTTTTCCCAAAAAAAGCATTTTATGCCATTTTTAGGTTTTGTAGGGACTCCTGATGACGTTTTAAGACATCTCCTACAACTACAGCACCAGAATTGTGCTGCTGAAGCAAGTCAGTTTTTTGGAATTTTTACGACAGGGTCCCCCCTTACGACATTTTAGCAAAAAATGTTTTTCGTAAAAAATGCATTTTCTTACATTTTCTTACATTTACGGGTTTAGTCGGGACCCCTGATGACGTTTTGAGACATCTCCTACAACTACAGCACCAGAATTGTGCTGCTGAAGCAAGTCCGTTTTTTGGACTTTTTACGACAGGGTCCCCCCTTACGACATTTTAGCAAAAAATGTTTTTCTTAAAAAATTTATTTTCTTACATTTTCTTACATTTACGGGTTTAGTCGGGACTCCTGATGACGTTTTGAGACATCTCCTACAACTACAGCACCAGAATTGTGCTGCTGAAGCAAGTCCCTTTTTTGGAATTTTTACGACAGGGTCCCCCCTTACGACATTTTAGCAAAAAATGTTTTTCGTAAAAAATGCATTTTATTACATTTACGGGTTTAGTCGGGACTCCTGATGACGTTTTGAGACATCCCCTACAACTACAGCACCAGAAATGTGCTGCTGAAGCAAGTCTGTTTTTTGAATTTTTTTTTGTAAAAAAAAAGTTTTCCCAAAAAAAGCATTTTATGCCATTTTTAGGTTTTGTAGGGACTCCTGATGACGTTTTGACGTTACGACATTTTAGCAAAAAATATTTTTCTTAAAAAATGCATTTTCTTACATTTACGGGTTTAGTCGGGACTCCTGTTGACGTTTTGAGACATCTCCTACAACTACAGCACCAGAATGGTGCTGCTGAAGCAAGTCCGTTTTTTTGAAATTTTTTTACGACATTTTGCAAAATATTTTTTTTCACGACATTTTGCAAAAAAATTTTTTTACGTAAAATATGCATTTTCTTCTAATTTCTTCTATTTTCGGGTTTAGTCGGGACTCCTGATGACGTTTTGAGACATCTCCTACAACTAAAGCACCAGAATTGTGCTGCTGAAGCAAGTCCGTTTTTTGGAATTTTTAAGACAGGGTCCCCCCTTACGACATTTTAGCAAAAAATGTTTTTCTTAAAAAATGCATTTTCTTACATTTTCTTACATTTACGGGTTTAGTCGGGACTCCTGATGACGTTTTGAGACATCTCCTACAAATACAGCACCAGAATTGTGCTGCTGAAGCAAGTCCGTTTTTTTAAAAAAATTTTTACGACATTTTGCAAAATATTTTTTTTCCGTAAAATATGCATTTTCTTCTAATTTCTTCCATTTTCGGGTTTAGTCGGGACTCCTGATGACGTTTTGAGACATCTCCTACAACTACAGCACCAGAATTTGCTGCTGAAGCAAGTCCGTTTTTTGGCATTTTTACGACAGGGTCCCCCCTCACGACATTTTAGCAAAAAAATTTTTTTCGTAAAAAATGCATTTTCTTACATTTTATTACATTTACGGGTTTAGTCGGGACTCCTGATGACGTTGTGATACATCTCCTACAACTACAGCACCAGAATTGTACTGCTGAAGCAAGTCCGTTTTTTGGCATTTTTACGACAGGGTCCCCCCTTACGACATTTTAGCAAAAAATGTTTTTCTTAAAAAATGCATTTTCTTGCATTTTCTTACATTTAAGGGTTAAGTCGGGACTCCTGATGACGTTTTGAGACATCTCCTACAACTACAGCACCAGAATTGTGCTGCTCAAACAAGTCCGTTTTTTGAATTTTTTTTTGTAAAAAAAAAGTTTTCCCAAAAAAAGCATTTTATGCCATTTTTAGGTTTTGTAGGGACTCCTGATGACGTTTTGAGACATCTCCTACAACTACAGCACCAGAATTGTGCTGCTGAAGCAAGTCCGTTTTTTGGAATTCTTACGACATTATAGCAAAAAATGTTTTTCGTAAAAAATGCATTTTCTTACATTTTCTTACATTTACGGGTTTAGTCGGGACTCCTGATGACGTTTTGAGACATCTCCTACAACTACAGCACCAGAATTGTGCTGCTCAAACAAGTCCGTTTTTTTGAATTTTTTTTACGACATTTTGCAAAATATTTTTTTTCCGTAAAATATGCATTTTCTTCTAATTTCTTCCATTTTCGGGTTTAGTCGGGACTCCTGATGACGTTTTGAGACATCTCCTACAACTACAGCACCAGAATTGTGCTGCTGAAGCAAGTCCGTTTTTTGGACTTTTTACGACAGGGTCCCCCCTTACGACATTTTAGCAAAAAATGTTTTTCTTAAAAAATTAATTTTCTTACATTTTCTTACATTTACGGGTTTAGTCGGGACTCCTGATGACGTTTTGAGACATCTCCTACAACTACAGCACCAGAATTTGCTGCTGAAGCAAGTCCGTTTTTTGGCATTTTTACGACAGGGTCCCCCCTTACGACATTTTAGCAAAAAATGTTTTTCTTAAAAAATGCATTTTCTTACATTTTCTTACATTTACGGGTTTAGTCGGGACTCCTGATGACGTTTTGAGACATCTCATACAACTACAGCACCAGAATTGTGCTGCTGAAGCAAGTCCGTTTTTTGGAATTCATACGACATTTTAGCAAAAAATGTTTTTCTTAAAAAATGCATTTTCTTACATTTACGGGTTTAGTTGGGACTCCTGATGACGTTTAGAGACAGCTCCTACAACTACAGCACCAGAATTGTGCTGCTCAAACAAGTCAGTTTTTTTAATTTTTTTTTGTAAAAAAAAAGTTTTCCCAAAAAAAGCATTTTATACCATTTTTAGGTTTTGTAGGGACTCCTGATGACGTTTTAAGACATCTCCTACAACTACAGCACCAGAATTGTGCTGCTGAAGCAAGTCAGTTTTTTGGAATTTTTACGACAGGGTCCCCCCTTACGACATTTTAGCAAAAAATGTTTTTCGTAAAAAATGCATTTTCTTACATTTTCTTACATTTACGGGTTTAGTCGGGACTCCTGATGACGTTTTGAGACATCTCCTACAACTACAGCACCAGAATTGTGCTGCTCAAACAAGTCCGTTTTTTTAATTTTTTTTTGTAAAAAAAAAGTTTTCCCAAAAAAAGCATTTTATACCATTTTTAGGTTTTGTAGGGACTCCTGATGACGTTTTAAGACATCTCCTACAACTACAGCACCAGAATTGTGCTGCTGAAGCAAGTCCGTTTTTTGGAATTTTTACGACAGGGTCCCCCCTTACGACATTTTAGCAGCAAATGTTTTTCGTAAAAAATGCATTTTCTTACATTTTCTTACATTTACGGGTTTAGTCGGGACTCCTGATGACGTTTTGAGACATCTCCTACAACTACAGCACCAGAATTGTGCTGCTGAAGCAAGTCCGTTTTTTGGAATTTTTTTTACGACATTTTGCAAAATATTTTTTTTCCGTAAAATATGCATTTTCTTCTAATTTCTTCCATTTTCGGGTTTAGTCGGGACTCCTGATGACGTTTTGAGACATCTCCTACAACTACAGCACCAGAATTGTGCTGCTGAAGCAAGTCCGTTTTTTGTAATTTTTACGACAGGGTCCCCCCTTACGACATTTTAGCAAAAAATGTTTTTCTTAAAAAATGCATTTTATTACATTTTCTTACATTTACGGGTTTAGTCGGGACTCCTGATGACGTTTTGAGACATCTCCTACAACTACAGCACCAGAATTGTGCTGCTGAAGCAAGTCCGTTTTTTGGACTTTTTACGACAGGGTCCCCCCTTACGACATTTTAGCAAAAAATGTTTTTCTTAAAAAATTTATTTTCTTACATTTTCTTACATTTACGGGTTTAGTCGGGACTCCTGATGACGTTTTGAGACATCTCCTACAACTACAGCACCAGAATTGTGCTGCTGAAGCAAGTCCGTTTTTTGGAATTTTTAAGACAGGGTCCCCCCTTACGACATTTTAGCAAAAAATGTTTTTCTTAAAAAATGCATTTTCTTACATTTTCTTACATTTACGGGTTTAGTCGGGACTCCTGATGACGTTTTGAGACATCTCCTACAAATACAGCACCAGAATTGTGCTGCTGAAGCAAGTCCGTTTTTTTAAAAAAAATTTTACGACATTTTGCAAAATATTTTTTTTCCGTAAAATATGCATTTTCTTCTAATTTCTTCCATTTTCGGGTTTAGTCGGGACTCCTGATGACGTTTTGAGACATCTCCTACAACTACAGCACCAGAATTTGCTGCTGAAGCAAGTCCGTTTTTTGGCATTTTTACGACAGGGTCCCCCCTCACGACATTTTAGCAAAAATTTTTTTTTCGTAAAAAATGCATTTTCTTACATTTTATTACATTTACGGGTTTAGTCGGGACTCCTGATGACGTTGTGATACATCTCCTACAACTACAGCACCAGAATTGTACTGCTGAAGCAAGTCCGTTTTTTGGCATTTTTACGACAGGGTCCCCCCTTACGACATTTTAGCAAAAAATGTTTTTCTTAAAAAATGCATTTTCTTGCATTTTCTTACATTTAAGGGTTAAGTCGGGACTCCTGATGACGTTTTGAGACATCTCCTACAACTACAGCACCAGAATTGTGCTGCTCAAACAAGTCCGTTTTTTGAATTTTTTTTTGTAAAAAAAAAGTTTTCCCAAAAAAAGCATTTTATGCCATTTTTAGGTTTTGTAGGGACTCCTGATGACGTTTTGAGACATCTCCTACAACTACAGCACCAGAATTGTGCTGCTGAAGCAAGTCCGTTTTTTGGAATTCTTACGACATTATAGCAAAAAATGTTTTTCTTAAAATATGCATTTTCTTACATTTTCTTACATTTACGGGTTTAGTCGGGACTCCTGATGACGTTTTGAGACATCTCCTACAACTACAGCAGCAGAATTGTGCTGCTGAAGCAAGTCCGTTTTTTGGAATTTTTACGACAGGGTCCCCCCTTACAACATTTTAGCAAAAAATGTTTTTCGTAAAAAATGCATTTTCTTACATTTTCTTACATTTACGGGTTTAGTCGGGACTCCTGATGACGTTTTGAGACATCTCCTACAACTACAGCACCAGAATTGTGCTGCTCAAACAAGTCCGTTTTTTTGAATTTTTTTTACGACATTTTGCAAAATATTTTTTTTCCGTAAAATATGCATTTTCTTCTAATTTCTTCCATTTTCGGGTTTAGTCGGGACTCCTGATGACGTTTTGAGACATCTCCTACAACTACAGCACCAGAATTGTGCTGCTGAAGCAAGTCCGTTTTTTGGACTTTTTACGACAGGGTCCCCCCTTACGACATTTTAGCAAAAAATGTTTTTCTTAAAAAATTAATTTTCTTACATTTTCTTACATTTACGGGTTTAGTCGGGACTCCTGATGACGTTTTGAGACATCTCCTACAACTACAGCACCAGAATTTGCTGCTGAAGCAAGTCCGTTTTTTGGCATTTTTACGACAGGGTCCCCCCTTACGACATTTTAGCAAAAAATGTTTTTCTTAAAAAATGCATTTTCTTACATTTTCTTACATTTACGGGTTTAGTCGGGACTCCTGATGACGTTTTGAGACATCTCATACAACTACAGCACCAGAATTGTGCTGCTGAAGCAAGTCCGTTTTTTGGAATTCTTACGACATTTTAGCAAAAAATGTTTTTCTTAAAAAATGCATTTTCTTACATTTACGGGTTTAGTTGGGACTCCTGATGACGTTTAGAGACAGCTCCTACAACTACAGCACCAGAATTGTGCTGCTCAAACAAGTCAGTTTTTTTAATTTTTTTTTGTAAAAAAAAAGTTTTCCCAAAAAAAGCATTTTATACCATTTTTAGGTTTTGTAGGGACTCCTGATGACGTTTTAAGACATCTCCTACAACTACAGCACCAGAATTGTGCTGCTGAAGCAAGTCAGTTTTTTGGAATTTTTACGACAGGGTCCCCCCTTACGACATTTTAGCAAAAAATGTTTTTCGTAAAAAATGCATTTTCTTACATTTTCTTACATTTACGGGTTTAGTCGGGACTCCTGATGACGTTTTGAGACATCTCCTACAACTACAGCACCAGAATTGTGCTGCTCAAACAAGTCCGTTTTTTTAATTTTTTTTTGTAAAAAAAAAGTTTTCCCAAAAAAAGCATTTTATACCATTTTTAGGTTTTGTAGGGACTCCTGATGACGTTTTAAGACATCTCCTACAACTACAGCACCAGAATTGTGCTGCTGAAGCAAGTCCGTTTTTTGGAATTTTTACGACAGGGTCCCCCCTTACGACATTTTAGCAAAAAATGTTTTTCTTAAAAAATGCATTTTCTTACATTTTCTTACATTTACGGGTTAAGTCGGGACTCCTGATGATGTTTTGAGACATCTCCTACAACTACAGCACCAGAATTGTGCTGCTCAAACAAGTCAGTTTTTTGAATTTTTTTTTGGAAAAAAAAAGTTTTCCCAAAAAAAGCATTTTATGCCATTTTTAGGTTTTGTAGGGACTCCTGATGACGTTTTAAGACATCTCCTACAACTACAGCACCAGAATTGTGCTGCTGAAGCAAGTCCGTTTTTTGGAATTTTTACGACAGGGTCCCCCCTTACGACATTTTAGCAGCAAATGTTTTTCGTAAAAAATGCATTTTCTTACATTTTCTTACATTTACGGGTTTAGTCGGGACGCCTGATGACGTTTTGAGACATCTCCTACAACTACAGCACCAGAATTGTGCTGCTGAAGCAAGTCCGTTTTTTGGAATTTTTTTTACGACATTTTGCAAAATATTTTTTTTCCGTAAAATATGCATTTTCTTCTAATTTCTTCCATTTTCGGGTTTAGTCGGGACTCCTGATGACGTTTTGAGACATCTCCTACAACTACAGCACCAAAATTGTGCTGCTGAAGCAAGTCCGTTTTTTGTAATTTTTACGACAGGGTCCCCCCTTACGACATTTTAGCAAAAAATGTTTTTCTTAAAAAATGCATTTTATTACATTTTCTTACATTTACTTGTTTAGCCGGGACTCCTGATGACGTTTTGAGACATCTCCTACAACTACAGCACCAGAATTGTGCTGCTGAAGCAAGTCTGTTGTTTGGAATTTTTTTTTGTAAAAAAAAAGTTTTCCCAAAAAAAGCATTTTATGCCATTTTTAGGTTTTGTAGGGACTCCTGATGATATTTTGAGACATCTCCTACAACTACAGCACCAGAATTGTACTGCTGAATCAAGTTCGTTTTTTGGCATTTTTACGACAGGGTCCCCCCTTACGACATTTTAGCAAAAAATGTTTTTCTTCAAAAATTCATTTTCTTACATTTTCTTACATTTACGGGTTTAGTCCGGACTCCTGATGACGTTTTGAGACATCTCCTACAACTACAGCACCAGAATTGTGCTGCGAAAGCAAGTCTGTTTTTCGAATTTTTTTTAGTAAAAAAAAAGTTTTCCCAAAAAAAGCATTTTATGCCATTTTTAGGTTTTGTAGGGACTCCTGATGACGTTTTGAGACATCTCCTACAACTACAGCACCAGAATTGTACTGATGAAGCAAGTCCGTTTTTGGCATTTTTACGACTGGGTCCCCCCTTACGACATTTTAGCAAAAAATGTTTTTCTTAAAAAATGCATTTTATTACATTTTCTTACATTTACGGGTTTAGCCGGGACTCCTGATGACGTTTTGAGACATCTCCTACAACTACAGCACCAGAATTGTGCTGCTGCAGCAAGTCCGTTGTTTGGAATTTTTTTTTTTAAAAAAAAAGTTTTCCCAAAAAAAGCATTTTATGCCATTTTTAGGTTTTGTAGGGACTCCTGATGACATTTTGAGACATCTCCTACAACTACAGCACCAGAATTGTGCTGCTGAAGCAAGTCCGTTTTTTTGAATTTTTTTTACTACATTTTGCAAAATATTTTTTTTCCGTAAAATATGCATTTTCTTCTAATTTCTTCAATTTTCGGGTTTAGTCGGGACTCCTGATGACGTTTTGAGACATCTCCTACAACTACAGCACCAGAATTGTGCTGCTGAAGCAAGTCCGTTTTTTGGAATTTTTACGAAAGTAAAAAAAAAGTTTTCCCAAAAAAAACATTTTATGCCATTTTTAGGTTTTGTAGGGACTCCTGATGACGTTTTGAGACATCTCCTACAACTACAGCACCAGAATTGTGCTGCTGAAGCAAGTCTGTTTTTAAATTTTGTTTTGTAAAAAAAAAGTTTTCCCAAAAAAAGCATTTAATGCCATTTTTAGGTTTTGTAGGGACTCCTGATGACGTTTTAAGACATCTCCTACAACTACAGCACCAGAATTGTGCTGCTGAATCAAGTCCGTTTTTTGGAATTTTACGACAGGGTCCCCCCTTACGACATTTTAGCAAAAAATGTTTTTCTTAAAAAATGCATTTTCTTACATTTTCTTACATTTACGGATTTAGTCGGGACTCCTGATGACGTTTTGAGACATCTCCTACAACTACAGCACCAGAATTGTGCTGCTGAATCAAGTCCGTTTTTTGGAATTTTACGACAGGGTCCCCCCTTACGACATTTTAGCAAAAAATGTTTTTCTTAAAAAATGCATTTTCTTACAATTTCTTACATTTACGGGTTTGGTCGGGACTCTTGATGACGTTTTGAGACATCTCCTACAACTACAGCACCAGAATTGTGCTGCTGAAGCAAGTCCGTTTTTTTGAATTTTTTTTACGACATTTTGCAAAATATTTTTTTTCCGTAAAATATGCATTTTCTTCTAATTTCTTCCATTTTCGGGTTTAGTCGGGACTCCTGATGACGTTTTGAGACATCTCCTACAACTACAGCACCAGAATTGTGCTGCTGAAGCAAGTCCGTTTTTTGGAATTTTTACGACAGGGTCCCCCCTTATGACATTTTAGCAAAAAAGGTTTTTCTTAAAAAATGCATTTTCTTACATTTTCTTACATTTACGGGTTTAGTCGGGACTCCTGATGACGTTTTGAGACATCTCCTACAACTACAGCACCAGAATTGTGCTGCTGAAGCAAGTCCATTTTTTGGAATTTTTACGAAAGTAAAAAAAAAGTTTTCCCAAAAAAAACATTTTATGCCATTTTTAAGTTTTGTATGGACTCCTGATGACGTTTTAAGACATCTCCTACAACTACAGCACCAGAATTGTGCTGCTGAATCAAGTCCGTTTTTTGGAATTTTTACGACAGGGTCCCCCCTTACGACATTTTAGCAAAAAATGTTTTTCGTAAAAAATGCATTTTATTACATTTACGGGTTTAGTCGGGACTCCTGATGACGTTTTGAGACATCTCCTACAACTACAGCACCAGAATTGTGCTGCTGAAGCAAGTCTGTTTTTTGAATTTTTTTTTGTAAAAAAAAAGTTTTCCCAAAAAAAGCATTTTATGCCATTTTTAGGTTTTGTAGGGACTCCTGATGACGTTTTGAGACATCTCCTACAACTACAGCACCAGAATTGTACTGCTGAAAAAAGTCAGTTTTTTGGCATTTTTACGACAGAGTCCCCCCTTACGACATTTTAGCAAAAAATTTTTTTCTTAAAAAATGCATTTTCTTACATTTGCGGGTTTAGTCGGGACTCCTGTTGACGTTTTGAGACATCTCCTACAACTACAGCACCAGAATTGTGCTGCTGAAGCAAGTCCGTTTTTTTGAAATTTTTTTACGACATTTTGCAAAATATTTTTTTTCACGACATTTTGCAAAAAATTTTTTTTCCGTAAAATATGCATTTTCTTCTAATTTCTGCTATTTTCGGGTTTAGTCGGGACTCCTGATGACGTTTTGAGACATCTCCTACAACTACAGCACCAGAATTGTGCTGCTGAAGCAAGTCCGTTTTTTGGACTTTTTACGACAGGGTCCCCCCTTACGACAATTTAGCAAAAAATATTTTTCTTAAAAAATTAATTTTCTTACATTTTCTTACATTTACGGGTTTAGTCGGGACTCCTGATGACGTTTTGAGACATCTCCTACAACTACAGCACCAGAATTTGCTGCTGAAGCAAGTCCGTTTTTTGGCATTTTTACGACAGGGTCCCCCCTTACGACATTTTAGCAAAAACATTTTTTTCGTAAAAAATGCATTTTCTTACATTTTCTTACATTTACGGGTTTAGTCGGGACTCCTGATGACGTTTTGAGACATCTCCTACAACTACAGCAGCAGAATTGTGCTGCTGAAGCAAGTCCGTTTTTTGGAATTTTTACGACAGGGTCCCCCCTTACGACATTTTAACAAAAAATGTTTTTCTTAAAAAATGCATTTTCTTACATTTTCTTACATTTACGGGTTTAGTCCGGACTCCTGATGACGTTTTGAGACATCTCCTACAACTACAGCACCAGAATTGTGCTGCTGAAGCAAGTCCGTTTTTTGGAATTTTTACGAAAGTAAAAAAAATTTTTTCCCAAAAAAAACATTTTATGCCATTTTTAGGTTTTGTATGGACTCCTGATGACGTTTTAAGACATCTCCTACAACTACAGCACCAGAATTGTGCTGCTGAATCAAGTCCGTTTTTTGGAATTTTTACGACAGGGTCCCCCCTTACGACATTTTAGCAAAAAATGTTTTTCGTAAAAAATGCATTTTCTTACATTTTCTTACATTTACGGGTTTAGTCGGGACTCCTGATGACGTTTTGAGACATCTCCTACAACTACAGCACCAGTATTGTGCTGCTGAAGCAAGTCCGTTTTTTTGAATTTTTTGTACGACATTTTGCAAAATATTTTTTTCCGTAAAATATGCATTTTCTTCTAATTTCTTCCATTTTCGGGTTTAGTCGGGACTCCTGATGACGTTTTGAGACATCTCCTACAACTACAGCACCAGAATTGTGCTGCTGAAGCAAGTCCGTTTTTTGGAATTTTTACGACAGGGTCCCCCCTTACGACATTTTAGCAAAAAATGTTTTTCTTAAAAAATGTATTTTCTTACATTTTCTTACATTTACGGGTTTAGTCGGGACTCCTGATGACGTTTTGAGACATCTCCTACAACTACAGCACCAGAATTGTGCTGCTGAAGCAAGTCCGTTTTTGGAATTTTTACGAAAGGGTCCCCCCTTACGACATTTTAGCAAAAAAATTTTTTCTTAAAAAATGCATTTTCTTACATTTTCTTACATTTACGGGTTTAGTCCGGACTCCTGATGACGTTTTGAGACATCTCCTACAACTACAGCACCAGAATTGTGCTGCTGAAGCAAGTCCGTTTTTTGGAATTTTTACGAAAGTAAAAAAAATTTTTTCCCAAAAAAAACATTTTATGCCATTTTTAGGTTTTGTATGGACTCCTGATGACGTTTTAAGACATCTCCTACAACTACAGCACCAGAATTGTGCTGCTGAATCAAGTCCGTTTTTTGGAATTTTTACGACAGGGTCCCCCCTTACGACATTTTAGCAAAAAATGTTTTTCTTAAAAAATGCATTTTCTTACATTTTCTTACATTTACGGGTTTAGTCGGGACTCCTGATGACGTTTTGAGACATCTCCTACAACTACAGCACCAGAATTGTGCTGCTGAAGCAAGTCCGTTTTTTGGAATTTTTACGACAGGGTCCCCCCTTACGACATTTTAGCAAAAAATGTTTTTCGTAAAAAATGCATTTTATTACATTTACGGGTTTAGTCGGGACTCCTGATGACGTTTTGAGACATCTCCTACAACTAAAGCACCAGAATTGTGCTGCTGAAGCAAGTCCGTTTTTTGGAATTTTTACGACAGGGTACCCCCTTACGACATTTTAGCAAAAAATGTTTTTCTTAAAAAATGCATTTTCTTACATTTTCTTACATTTACGGGTTTAGTCGGGACTCCTGATGACGTTTTGAGACATCTCCTACAACTACAGCACCAGAATTGTGCTGCTGAAGCAAGTCCGTTTTTTGGAATTTTTACGACAGGGTCCCCCCTTACGACATTTTAGCAAAAAATGTTTTTCTTAAAAAATGCATTTTCTTACATTTTCTTACATTTACGGGTTTAGTCGGGACTCCTGATGACGTTTTGAGACATCTCCTACAACTACAGCACCAGAATTGTGCTGCTCAAACAAGTCCGTTTTTTGAATTTTTTTTTGTAAAAAAAAAGTTTTCCCAAAAAAAGCATTTTATGCCATTTTTAGGTTTTGTAGGGACTCCTGATGACGTTTTAAGACATCTCCTACAACTACAGCACCAGAATTGTGCTGCTGAATCAAGTCCGTTTTTTGGAATTTTTACGACAGGGTCCCCCCTTACGACATTTTAGCAAAAAATGTTTTTCGTAAAAAATGCATTTTCTTACATTTTCTTACATTTACGGGTTTAGTTGGGACTCCTGATGACGTTTTGAGACATCTCCTACAACTACAGCACCAGAATTGTGCTGCGAAAGCAAGTCTGTTTTTCGAATTTTTTTTAGTAAAAAAAAAGTTTTCCCAAAAAAAGCATTTTATGCCATTTTTAGGTTTTGTAGGGACTCCTGATGACGTTTTGAGACATCTCCTACAACTACAGCACCAGAATTGTACTGATGAAGCAAGTCCGTTTTTGGCATTTTTACGACAGGGTCCCCCCTTACGACATTTTAGCAAAAAATGTTTTTCTTAAAAATTGCATTTTCTTACAATTTTTTACATTACGGGTTTAGTCGGGACTCCTGATGACGTTTTGAGACATCTCCTACAACTACAGCACCAGAATTGTGCTGCTGAAGCAAGTCCGTTTTTTTGAATTTTTTTTACGAAATTTTGCAAAATATTTTTTTTCCGTAAAATATGCATTTTCTTCTAATTTCTTCAATTTTCGGGTTTAGTCGGGACTCCTGATGACGTTTTGAGACATCTCCTACAACTACAGCACCAGAATTGTGCTGCTGAAGCAAGTCCGTTTTTTGGAATTTTTACGACAGGGTCCCCCCTTACGACATTTTAGCAAAAAATGTTTTTCTTAAAAAATGCATTTTCTTACATTTTCTTACATTTACGGGTTAAGTCGGGACTCCTGATGACGTTTTGAGACATCTCCTACAACTACAGCACCAGAATTGTGCTGCTCAAACAAGTCCGTTTTTTGAATTTTTTTTTGTAAAAAAAAAGTTTTCCCAAAAAAAGCATTTTATGCCATTTTTAGGTTTTGTAGGGACTCCTGATGACGTTTTGAGACATCTCCTACAACTACAGCACCAGAATTGTACTGATGAAGCAAGTCCGTTTTTGGCATTTTTACGACAGGGTCCCCCCTTACGACATTTTAGCAAAAAATGTTTTTCTTAAAAATTGCATTTTCTTACAATTTTTTACATTACGGGTTTAGTCGGGACTCCTGATGACGTTTTGAGACATCTCCTACAACTACAGCACCAGAATTGTGCTGCTGAAGCAAGTCCGTTTTTTTGAATTTTTTTTACGAAATTTTGCAAAATATTTTTTTTCCGTAAAATATGCATTTTCTTCTAATTTCTTCAATTTTCGGGTTTAGTCGGGACTCCTGATGACGTTTTGAGACATCTCCTACAACTACAGCACCAGAATTGTGCTGCTGAAGCAAGTCCGTTTTTTGGAATTTTTACGACAGGGTCCCCCCTTACGACATTTTAGCAAAAAATGTTTTTCTTAAAAAATGCATTTTCTTACATTTTCTTACATTTACGGGTTAAGTCGGGACTCCTGATGACGTTTTGAGACATCTCCTACAACTACAGCACCAGAATTGTGCTGCTCAAACAAGTCCGTTTTTTGAATTTTTTTTTGTAAAAAAAAAGTTTTCCCAAAAAAAGCATTTTATGCCATTTTTAGGTTTTGTAGGGACTCCTGATGACGTTTTAAGACATCTCCTACAACTACAGCACCAGAATTGTGCTGCTGAAGCAAGTCCGTTTTTTGGAATTTTTACGACAGGGACCCCCCTTACGACATTTTAGCAGAAAATGTTTTTCGTAAAAAATGCATTTTCTTACATTTTCTTACATTTACGGGTTTAGTCGGGACTCCTGATGACGTTTTGAGACATCTCCTACAACTACAGCACCAGAATTGTGCTGCTGAAGCAAGTCCGTTGTTTTGAATTTTTTTTTGTAAAAAAAAAGTTTTCCCAAAAAAAGCATTTTATGCCATTTTTAGGTTTTGTAGGGACTCCTGATGACATTTTGAGACATCTCCTACAACTACAGCACCAGAATTGTGCTGCTGAAGCAAGTCCGTTTTTTGGAATTTTTACGACAGGGTCCCCCCTTACGACATTTTAGCAAAAAATGTATTTCTTAAAAAATGCATTTTCTTACAATTTCTTACATTTACGGGTTTAGTCGGGACTCCTGATGACGTTTTGAGACATCTCCTACAACTACAGCACCAGAATTGTGCTGCTGAAGCAAGTCCGTTTTTTTGAATTTTTTTTACGACATTTTGCAAAATATTTTTTTTCCGTAAAATATGCATTTTCTTCTAATTTCTTCAATTTTCGGGTTTAGTCGGGACTCCTGATGACGTTTTGAGACATGTCCTACAACTACAGCACCAGAATTGTGCTGCTAAATCAAGTCCGTTTTTTGGAATTTTTACGACAGGGTCCCCCCTTACGACATTTTAGCAAAAAATGTTTTTCTTAAAAAATGCATTTTCTTACAATTTCTTACATTTACGGGTTTAGTCGGGACTCCTGATGTTGTTTTGAGACATCTCCTACAACTACAGCACCAGAATTGGGCTGCTGAAGCAAGTCCGTTTTTTTGAATTTTTTTTACGAAATTTTGCAAAATATTTTTTTTCCGTAAAATATGCATTTTCTTCTAATTTCTTCAATTTTCGGGTTTAGTCGGGACTCCTGATGACGTTTTGAGACATCTCCTACAACTACAGCACCAGAATTGTGCTGCTGAAGCAAGTCCGTTTTTTGGAATTTTTACGACAGGGTCCCCCCTTACGACATTTTAGCAAAAAATGTTTTTCTTAAAAAATGCATTTTCTTTCATTTTCTTACATTTACGGGTTAAGTCGGGACTCCTGATGACGTTTTGAGACATCTCCTACAACTACAGCACCAGAATTGTGCTGCTCAAACAAGTCCGTTTTTTGAATTTTTTTTTGTAAAAAAAAAGTTTTCCCAAAAAAAGCATTTTATGCCATTTTTAGGTTTTGTGGGGACTCCTGATGACATTTTGAGACATCTCCTACAACTACAGCACCAGAATTGTACTGCTGAATCAAGTTCGTTTTTTGGCATTTTTACGACAGGGTCCCCCCTTACGACATTTTAGCAAAAAATGTTTTTCTTAAAAAATGCATTTTCTTACATTTTCTTACATTTACGGGTTTAGTCCGGACTCCTGATGACGTTTTGAGACATCTCCTACAACTACAGCACCAGAATTGTGCTGCGAAAGCAAGTCTGTTTTTCGAATTTTTTTTAGTAAAAAAAAAGTTTTCCCAAAAAAAGCATTTTATGCCATTTTTAGGTTTTGTAGGGACTCCTGATGACGTTTTGAGACATCTCCTACAACTACAGCACCAGAATTGTACTGATGAAGCAAGTCCGTTTTTGGCATTTTTACGACAGGGTCCCCCCTTACGACATTTTAGCAAAAAATGTTTTTCTTAAAAAATGCATTTTCTTACAATTTCTTACATTTACGGGTTTAGTCGGGACTCCTGATGACGTTTTGAGACATCTCCTACAACTACAGCACCAGAATTGTGCTGCTGAAGCAAGTCCGTTTTTTGGAATTTTTACGACAGGGTCCCCCCTTACGACATTTTAGCAAAAAATGTTTTTCTTAAAAAATGCATTTTCTTACATTTTCTTACATTTACGGGTTAAGTCGGGACTCCTGATGATGTTTTGAGACATCTCCTACAACTACAGCACCAGAATTGTGCTGCTCAAACAAGTCAGTTTTTTGAATTTTTTTTTGTAAAAAAAAAGTTTTCCCAAAAAAAGCATTTTATGCCATTTTTAGGTTTTGTAGGGACTCCTGATGACGTTTTAAGACATCTCCTACAACTACAGCACCAGAATTGTGCTGCTGAAGCAAGTCCGTTTTTTGGAATTTTTACGACAGGGTCCCCCCTTACGACATTTTAGCAGAAAATGTTTTTCGTAAAAAATGCATTTTCTTACATTTTCTTACATTTACGGGTTTAGTCGGGACTCCTGATGACGTTTTGAGACATCTCCTACAACTACAGCACCAGAATTGTGCTACTGAAGCAAGTCCTTTTTTTAAAAATTTTTTTACGACATTTTGCAAAATATTTTTTTTCCGTAAAATATGCATTTTCTTCTAATTTCTTCCATTTTCGGGTTTAGTCGGGACTCCTGGTGACGTTTTGAGACATCTGCTACAACTACAGCACCGGAATTGTGCTGCTGAAGCAAGTCCGTTTTTTGGAATTTTTACGACAGGGTCCCCCCCTTACGACATTTTAGCAAAAAAGATTTTTCTTAAAAAATGCATTTTCTTACATTTTCTTACATTTACGGGTTTAGTCGGGACTCCTGATGACGTTTTGAGACATCTCCTACAACTACAGCACCAGAATTGTGCTGCTGAAGCAAGTCTGTTTTTTGAAAATTTTTTTGTAAAAAAAAAGTTTTACCGAAAAAAGCATTTTATGCCATTTTTAGGTTTTGTAGGGACTCCTGATGACGTTTTGAGACATCTCCTACAACTACAGCACCAGAATTGTGCTGCTGAAGCAAGTCCGTTTTTTGGAATTTTTACGACAGGGTCCCCCCTTACGACATTTTAGCAAAAAATGTTTTTCTTAAAAAATGCATTTTCTTACATTTTCTTACATTTACGGGTTTAGTCGGGACTCCTGATGACGTTTTGAGATATCTCCTACAACTACAGCACCAGAATTGTGCTGCTGAAGCAAGTCCGTTTTTTGGAATTTTTTTTTGTAAAAAAAAAAGTTTTCCCAAAAAAAGCATTTTATGCCATTTTTAGGTTTTGTAGGGACTCCTGATGACGTTTTGAGACATCTCCTACAACTACAGCACCAGAATTGTACTGCTGAAGCAAGTCCGTTTTTTGGCATTTTTACGACAGGGTCCCCCCCTTACGACATTTTAGCAAAAAATGTTTTTCTTAAAAAATGCATTTTCTTACATTTACGGGTTTAGTCCGGACTCCTGATGACGTTTTGAGACATCTCCTACAACTACAGCACCAGAATTGTGCTGCTGAAGCAAGTCCGTTTTTTGGAATTTTTACGACAGGGTCCCCCCTTACGACATTTTAGCAAAAAATGTTTTTCTTAAAAAATTAATTTTCTTACATTTTCTTACATTTACGGGTTTAGTCGGGACTCCTGATGACGTTTTGAGACATCTCCTACAACTACAGCACCAGAATTTGCTGCTGAAGCAAGTCCGTTTTTTGGCATTTTTACGACAGGGTCCCCCCTTACGACATTTTAGCAAAAAATGTTTTTCTTAAAAAATTAATTTTCTTACATTTTCTTACATTTACGGGTTTAGTCGGGACTCCTGATGACGTTTTGAGACATCTCCTACAACTACAGCACCAGAATTGTACTGCTGAAGCAAGTCCGTTTTTTGGCATTTTTACGACAGGGTCCCCCCTTACGACATTTTAGCAAAAAATGTTTTTCTTAAAAAATGCATTTTATTACATTTACGGGTTTAGTCGGGACTCCTGATGACGTTTTGAGACATCTCCTACAACTAAAGCACCAGAATTGTGCTGCTGAAGCAAGTCCGTTTTTTGGAATTTTTACGACAGGGTACCCCCTTACGACATTTTAGCAAAAAATGTTTTTCTTAAAAAATGCATTTTCTTACATTTTCTTACATTTACGGGTTTAGTCGGGACTCCTGATGACGTTTTGAGACATCTCCTACAACTACAGCACCAGAATTGTGCTGCTGAAGCAAGTCCGTTTTTTGGAATTTTTACGACAGGGTCCCCCCTTACGACATTTTAGCAAAAAATGTTTTTCTTAAAAAATGCATTTTCTTACATTTTCTTACATTTACGGGTTTAGTCGGGACTCCTGATGACGTTTTGAGACATCTCCTACAACTACAGCACCAGAATTGTGCTGCTGAAGCAAGTCCGTTTTTTGGAATTTTTTTTTGTAAAAAAAAAAGTTTTCCCAAAAAAAACATTTTATGCCATTTTTAGGTTTTGTAGGGACTCCTGATGACGTTTTAAGACATCTCCTACAACTACAGCACCAGAATTGTGCTGCTGAATCAAGTCCGTTTTTTGGAATTTTTACGACAGGGTCCCCCCTTACGACATTTTAGCAAAAAATGTTTTTCTTAAAAAATGCATTTTCTTACATTTTCTTACATTTACGGGTTTAGTCGGGACTCCTGATGACGTTTTGAGACATCTCCTACAACTACAGCACCAGAATTGTGCTGCTCAAACAAGTCCGTTTTTTGAATTTTTTTTTGTAAAAAAAAAGTTTTCCCAAAAAAAGCATTTTATGCCATTTTTAGGTTTTGTAGGGACTCCTGATGACGTTTTAAGACATCTCCTACAACTACAGCACCAGAATTGTGCTGATGAATCAAGTCCGTTTTTTGGAATTTTTACGACAGGGTCCCCCCTTACGACATTTTAGCAAAAAATGTTTTTCGTAAAAAATGCATTTTCTTACATTTTCTTACATTTACGGGTTTAGTTGGGACTCCTGATGACGTTTTGAGACATCTCCTACAACTACAGCACCAGAATTGTGCTGCGAAAGCAAGTCTGTTTTTCGAATTTTTTTTAGTAAAAAAAAAGTTTTCCCAAAAAAAGCATTTTATGCCATTTTTAGGTTTTGTAGGGACTCCTGATGACGTTTTGAGACATCTCCTACAACTACAGCACCAGAATTGTACTGATGAAGCAAGTCCGTTTTTGGCATTTTTACGACAGGGTCCCCCCTTACGACATTTTAGCAAAAAATGTTTTTCTTAAAAAATGCATTTTCTTACAATTTCTTACATTTACGGGTTTAGTCGGGACTCCTGATGTTGTTTTGAGACATCTCCTACAACTACAGCACCAGAATTGGGCTGCTGAAGCAAGTCCGTTTTTTTGAATTTTTTTTACGAAATTTTGCAAAATATTTTTTTTCCGTAAAATATGCATTTTCTTCTAATTTCTTCAATTTTCGGGTTTAGTCGGGACTCCTGATGACCTTTTGAGACATCTCCTACAACTACAGCACCAGAATTGTGCTGCTGAAGCAAGTCCGTTTTTTGGAATTTTTACGACAGGGTCCCCCCTTACGACATTTTAGCAAAAAATGTTTTTCTTAAAAAATGCATTTTCTTTCATTTTCTTACATTTACGGGTTAAGTCGGGACTCCTGATGACGTTTTGAGACATCTCCTACAACTACAGCACCAGAATTGTGCTGCTCAAACAAGTCCGTTTTTTGAATTTTTTTTTGTAAAAAAAAAGTTTTCCCAAAAAAAGCATTTTATGCCATTTTTAGGTTTTGTGGGGACTCCTGATGACATTTTGAGACATCTCCTACAACTACAGCACCAGAATTGTACTGCTGAATCAAGTTCGTTTTTTGGCATTTTTACGACAGGGTCCCCCCTTACGACATTTTAGCAAAAAATGTTTTTCTTAAAAAATGCATTTTCTTACATTTTCTTACATTTACGGGTTTAGTCCGGACTCCTGATGACGTTTTGAGACATCTCCTACAACTACAGCACCAGAATTGTGCTGCGAAAGCAAGTCTGTTTTTCGAATTTTTTTTAGTAAAAAAAAAGTTTTCCCAAAAAAAGCATTTTATGCCATTTTTAGGTTTTGTAGGGACTCCTGATGACGTTTTGAGACATCTCCTACAACTACAGCACCAGAATTGTACTGATGAAGCAAGTCCGTTTTTGGCATTTTTACGACAGGGTCCCCCCTTACGACATTTTAGCAAAAAATGTTTTTCTTAAAAAATGCATTTTCTTACAATTTCTTACATTTACGGGTTTAGTCGGGACTCCTGATGACGTTTTGAGACATCTCCTACAACTACAGCACCAGAATTGTGCTGCTGAAGCAAGTCCGTTTTTTGGAATTTTTACGACAGGGTCCCCCCTTACGACATTTTAGCAGAAAATGTTTTTCGTAAAAAATGCATTTTCTTACATTTTCTTACATTTACGGGTTTAGTCGGGACTCCTGATGACGTTTTGAGACATCTCCTACAACTACAGCACCAGAATTGTGCTACTGAAGCAAGTCCTTTTTTTTAAATTTTTTTTACGACATTTTGCAAAATATTTTTTTTCCGTAAAATATGCATTTTCTTCTAATTTCTTCCATTTTCGGGTTTAGTCGGGACTCCTGGTGACGTTTTGAGACATCTGCTACAACTACAGCACCGGAATTGTGCTGCTGAAGCAAGTCCGTTTTTTGGAATTTTTACGACAGGGTCCCCCCCTTACGACATTTTAGCAAAAAAGATTTTTCTTAAAAAATGCATTTTCTTACATTTTCTTACATTTACGGGTTTAGTCGGGACTCCTGATGACGTTTTGAGACATCTCCTACAACTACAGCACCAGAATTGTGCTGCTGAAGCAAGTCTGTTTTTTGAAATTTTTTTTGTAAAAAAAAAGTTTTACCAAAAAAAGCATTTTATGCCATTTTTAGGTTTTGTAGGGACTCCTGATGACGTTTTGAGACATCTCCTACAACTACAGCACCAGAATTGTGCTGCTGAAGCAAGTCCGTTTTTTGGAATTTTTACGACAGGGTCCCCCCTTACGACATTTTAGCAAAAAATGTTTTTCTTAAAAAATGCATTTTCTTACATTTTCTTACATTTACGGGTTTAGTCGGGACTCCTGATGACGTTTTGAGATATCTCCTACAACTACAGCACCAGAATTGTGCTGCTGAAGCAAGTCCGTTTTTTGGAATTTTTTTTTGTAAAAAAAAAAGTTTTCCCAAAAAAAGCATTTTATGCCATTTTTAGGTTTTGTAGGGACTCCTGATGACGTTTTGAGACATCTCCTACAACTACAGCACCAGAATTGTACTGCTGAAGCAAGTCCGTTTTTTGGCATTTTTACGACAGGGTCCCCCCTTACGACATTTTAGCAAAAAATGTTTTTCTTAAAAAATGCATTTTCTTACATTTACGGGTTTAGTCCGGACTCCTGATGACGTTTTGAGACATCTCCTACAACTACAGCACCAGAATTGTGCTGCTGAAGCAAGTCCGTTTTTTGTAATTTTTACGACAGGGTACCCCCTTACGACATTTTAGCAAAAAATGTTTTTCTTAAAAAATTAATTTTCTTACATTTTCTTACATTTACGGGTTTAGTCGGGACTCCTGATGACGTTTTGAGACATCTCCTACAACTACAGCACCAGAATTTGCTGCTGAAGCAAGTCCGTTTTTTGGCATTTTTACGACAGGGTCCCCCCTTACGACATTTTAGCAAAAAATGTTTTTCTTAAAAAATTAATTTTCTTACATTTTCTTACATTTACGGGTTTAGTCGGGACTCCTGATGACGTTTTGAGACATCTCCTACAACTACAGCACCAGAATTGTACTGCTGAAGCAAGTCCGTTTTTTGGCATTTTTACGACAGGGTCCCCCCTTACGACATTTTAGCAAAAAAAATGTTTTTCTTAAAAAATGCATTTTCTTACATTTACGGGTTTAGTCCGGACTCCTGATGACGTTTTGAGACATCTCCTACAACTACAGCACCAGAATTGTGCTGCTGAAGCAAGTCCGTTTTTTGTAATTTTTAAGACAGGGTACCTACCCCCTTACGACATTTTAGCAAAAAATGTTTTTCTTAAAAAATGCATTTTCTTACATTTTCTTACATTTACGGGTTTAGTCGGGACTCCTGATGACGTTTTGAGACATCTCCTACAACTACAGCACCAGAATTTGCTGCTGAAGCAAGTCCGTTTTTTGGCATTTTTACGACAGGGTCCCCCCTTACGACATTTTAGCAAAAAATGTTTTTCGTAAAAATTGCATTTTCTTACATTTTCTTACATTTACGGGTTTAGTCGGGACTCCTGATGACGTTTTGAGACATCTCCTACAACTACAGCACCAGAATTTGCTGCTGAAGCAAGTCCGTTTTTTGGCATTTTTACGACAGGGTCCCCCCTTACGACATTTTAGCAAAAAATGTTTTTCGTAAAAATTGCATTTTCTTACATTTTCTTACATTTACGGGTTTAGCCGGGACTCCTGATGACGTTTTGAGACATCTCCTACAACTACAGCACCAGAATTGTGCTGCTGAAGCAAGTCCGTTTTTTTGGAATTTTTTTTTGTAAAAAAAAAGTTTTCCCAAAAAAAGCATTTTATGCCATTTTTAGGTTTTGTAGGGACTCCTGATGACGTTTTGAAACATCTCCTACAACTACAGCACCAGAATTGTACTGCTGAAGCAAGTCCGTTTTTTTGCATTTTTACGACAGGGTCCCCCCTTACGACATTTTAGCAAAAAATGTTTTTCTTAAAAAATGCATGTTCTTACATTTTCTTACAATTACGGGTTTAGTCGGGACTCCTGATGACGTTTTGAGACATCTCCTACAACTACAGCACCAGAATTGTGCTGCTGAAGCAAGTCTGTTTTTTGGAATTTTTACGACATACCCCCTTACGACATTTTAGCAAAAAATGTTTTTCTTAAAAAATGAATTTTCTTACATTTTCTTACATTTACGGGTTTAGTCGGGACTCCTGATGACGTTTCGAGACATCTCCTACAACTACAGCACCAGAATTGTGCTGCCGAAGCAAGTCCGTTTTTTTGAATTTTTTTTACGACATTTTGCAAAATATTTTTTTTCCGTAAAATATGCATTTTCTTCTAATTTCTTCCATTTTCGGGTTTAGTCGGGACGCCTGATGACTTTTTGAGACATCTCCTACAACTACAGCACCAGAATTGTGCTGCTAAAGCAAGTACGTTTTTTGGAATTTTTACGACAGGGTCCCCCCTTACGACATTTTAGCAAAAAATGTTTTTCTTAAAAAATGCATTTTCTTACATTTTCTTACATTTACGGGTTTAGTCGGGACTCCTGATGACGTTTTGAGACATCTCCTACAACTACAGCACCAGAATTGTGCTGCTGATGCAAGTCCGTTTTTTGGAATTTTTACGACAGGGTCCCCCCTTACGACATTTTAGCAAAAAATGTTTTTCTTCAAAAATGCATTTTCTTACATTTACGGGTTTAGTCGGGACTCCTGATGACGTTTTGAGACATCTCCTACAACTACAGCACCAGAATTGTGCTGCTGAAGCAAGTCTGTTTTTTGAATTTTTTTTTGTAAAAAAAAAGTTTCCCAAAAAAAGCTTTTTATGCCATTTTTAGGTTTTGTAGGGACTCCTGATGACGTTTTGAGACATCTCCTACAACTACAGCACCAGAATTGTGCTGCTGAAGCAAGTCCGTTTTTTGGAATTTTTACGACAGGGTCCCCCCTTACGACATTTTAGCAAAAAATGTTTTTCTTAAAAAATGCATTTTCTTACATTTACGGGTTTAGTCGGGACTCCTGATGACGTTTTGAGACATCTCCTACAACTACAGCACCAGAATTCTGCTGCTGAAGCATGTCCGTTTTTTTGAATTTTTTTTACGTCATTTTGCAAAATATTTTTTTTTTCGTAAAATATGCATTTTCTTCTAATTTCTTCCATTTTCGGGTTTAGTCGGGACTCCTGATGACGTTTTGAGACATCTGCTACAACTACAGCACCGGAATTGTGCTGCTGAAGCAAGTCCGTTTTTTGGAATTTTTACGACAGGGTCCCCCCTTACGACATTTTAGCAAAAAAGATTTTTCTTAAAAAATGCATTTTCTTACATTTTCTTACATTTACGGGTTTAGTCGGGACTCCTGATGACGTTTTGAGACATCTCCTACAACTACAGCACCAGAATTGTGCTGCTGAAGCAAGTCCGTTTTTTGGAATTTTTTTTTGTAAAAAAAAAAGTTTTCCCAAAAAAAGCATTTTATGCCATTTTTAGGTTTTGTAGGGACTCCTGATGACGTTTTGAGACATCTCCTACAACTACAGCACCAGAATTGTACTGCTGAAGCAAGTCCGTTTTTTGGCATTTTTACGACAGGGTCCCCCCTTACGACATTTTAGCAAAAAATGTTTTTCTTAAAAAATGCATTTTCTTACATTTACGGGTTTAGTCCGGACTCCTGATGACGTTTTGAGACATCTCCTACAACTACAGCACCAGAATTGTGCTGCTGAAGCAAGTCCGTTTTTTGTAATTTTTACGACAGGGTACCCCCTTACGACATTTTAGCAAAAAATGTTTTTCTTAAAAAATGCATTTTCTTACATTTTCTTACATTTACGGGTTTAGTCGGGACTCCTGATGACGTTTTGAGACATCTCCTACAACTACAGCACCAGAATTGTGCTGCTGAAGCAAGTCTGTTTTTTGGACTTTTTACGACAGGGTCCCCCCTTATGACATTTTAGCAAAAAATGTTTTTCTTAAAAAAATAATTTTCTTACATTTTCTTACATTTACGGGTTTAGTCGGGACTCCTGATGACGTTTTGAGACATCTCCTACAACTACAGCACCAGAATTTGCTGCTGAAGCAAGTCCGTTTTTTGGCATTTTTACGACAGGGTCCCCCCTTACGACATTTTAGCAAAAAATGTTTTTCGTAAAAATTGCATTTTCTTACATTTTCTTACATTTACGGGTTTAGTCGGGACTCCTGATGACGTTTTGAGACATCTCCTACAACTACAGCACCAGAATTGTGCTGCTGAAGCAAGTCCGTTTTTTTTAATTTTTTTAACGACATTTTGCAAAATATTTTTTTTCCGTAAAATATGCATTTTCTTCTAATTCCTTCCATTTTCGGGTTTAGTCGGGACTCCTGATGACGTTTTGAGACATGTCCTACAACTACAGCACCAGAATTGTGCTGCTGAAGCAAGTCCGTTTTTTGGACTTTTTACGGGTTTAGTCGGGACTCCTGATGACGACATTTTAGCAAAAAATGTTTTTCTTAAAAAATGCATTTTCTTACATTTTCTTACATTTACGGGTTTAGTCGGGACTCCTGATGACGTTTTGAGACATCTCCTACAACTACAGCACCAGAATTGTGCTGCTGAAGCAAGTCCGTTTTTTTGGAATTTTTTTTTGTAAAAAAAAAGTTTTCCCAAAAAAAGCATTTTATGCCATTTTTAGGTTTTGTAGGGACTCCTGATGACGTTTTGAGACATCTCCTACAACTACAGCACCAGAATTGTACTGCTGAAGCAAGTCCGTTTTTTGGCATTTTTACGACAGGGTCCCCCCTTACGACATTTTAGCAAAAAATGTTTTTCTTAAAAAATGCATTTTCTTACATTTACGGGTTTAGTCCGGACTCCTGATGACGTTTTGAGACATCTCCTACAACTACAGCACCAGAATTGTACTGCTGAAGCAAGTCCGTTTTTTGGCATTTTTACGACAGGGTCCCCCCTTACGACATTTTAGCAAAAAATGTTTTTCTTAAAAAATGCATTTTCTTACATTTACGGGTTTAGTCCGGACTCCTGATGACGTTTTGAGACATCTCCTACAACTACAGCACCAGAATTGTGCTGCTGAAGCAAGTCCGTTTTTTGTAATTTTTACGACAGGGTACCCCCTTACGACATTTTAGCAAAAAATGTTTTTCTTAAAAAATGCATTTTCTTACATTTTCTTACATTTACGGGTTTAGTCGGGACTCCTGATGACGTTTTGAGACATCTCCTACAACTACAGCACCAGAATTGTGCTGCTGAAGCAAGTCTGTTTTTTGGACTTTTTACGACAGGGTCCCCCCTTATGACATTTTAGCAAAAAATGTTTTTCTTAAAAAAATAATTTTCTTACATTTTCTTACATTTACGGGTTTAGTCGGGACTCCTGATGACGTTTTGAGACATCTCCTACAACTACAGCACCAGAATTTGCTGCTGAAGCAAGTCCGTTTTTTGGCATTTTTACGACAGGGTCCCCCCTTACGACATTTTAGCAAAAAATGTTTTTCGTAAAAATTGCATTTTCTTACATTTTCTTACATTTACGGGTTTAGTCGGGACTCCTGATGACGTTTTGAGACATCTCCTACAACTACAGCACCAGAATTGTGCTGCTGAAGCAAGTCCGTTTTTTTTAATTTTTTTAACGACATTTTGCAAAATATTTTTTTTCCGTAAAATATGCATTTTCTTCTAATTCCTTCCATTTTCGGGTTTAGTCGGGACTCCTGATGACGTTTTGAGACATGTCCTACAACTACAGCACCAGAATTGTGCTGCTGAAGCAAGTCCGTTTTTTGGACTTTTTACGGGTTTAGTCGGGACTCCTGATGACGACATTTTAGCAAAAAATGTTTTTCTTAAAAAATGCATTTTCTTACATTTTCTTACATTTACGGGTTTAGTCGGGACTCCTGATGACGTTTTGAGACATCTCCTACAACTACAGCACCAGAATTGTGCTGCTGAAGCAAGTCCGTTTTTTTGGAATTTTTTTTTGTAAAAAAAAAGTTTTCCCAAAAAAAGCATTTTATGCCATTTTTAGGTTTTGTAGGGACTCCTGATGACGTTTTGAGACATCTCCTACAACTACAGCACCAGAATTGTACTGCTGAAGCAAGTCCGTTTTTTGGCATTTTTACGACAGGGTCCCCCCTTACGACATTTTAGCAAAAAATGTTTTTCTTAAAAAATGCATTTTCTTACATTTACGGGTTTAGTCCGGACTCCTGATGACGTTTTGAGACATCTCCTACAACTACAGCACCAGAATTGTACTGCTGAAGCAAGTCCGTTTTTTGGCATTTTTACGACAGGGTCCCCCCTTACGACATTTTAGCAAAAAATGTTTTTCTTAAAAAATGCATTTTCTTACATTTACGGGTTTAGTCCGGACTCCTGATGACGTTTTGAGACATCTCCTACAACTACAGCACCAGAATTGTGCTGCTGAAGCAAGTCCGTTTTTTGTAATTTTTACGACAGGGTACCCCCTTACGACATTTTAGCAAAAAATGTTTTTCTTAAAAAATGCATTTTCTTACATTTTCTTACATTTACGGGTTTAGTCGGGACTCCTGATGACGTTTTGAGACATCTCCTACAACTACAGCACCAGAATTGTGCTGCTGAAGCAAGTCTGTTTTTTGGACTTTTTACGACAGGGTCCCCCCTTATGACATTTTAGCAAAAAATGTTTTTCTTAAAAAAATAATTTTCTTACATTTTCTTACATTTACGGGTTTAGTCGGGACTCCTGATGACGTTTTGAGACATCTCCTACAACTACAGCACCAGAATTTGCTGCTGAAGCAAGTCCGTTTTTTGGCATTTTTACGACAGGGTCCCCCCTTACGACATTTTAGCAAAAAATGTTTTTCGTAAAAATTGCATTTTCTTACATTTTCTTACATTTACGGGTTTAGTCGGGACTCCTGATGACGTTTTGAGACATCTCCTACAACTACAGCACCAGAATTGTGCTGCTGAAGCAAGTCCGTTTTTTTTAATTTTTTTAACGACATTTTGCAAAATATTTTTTTTCCGTAAAATATGCATTTTCTTCTAATTCCTTCCATTTTCGGGTTTAGTCGGGACTCCTGATGACGTTTTGAGACATGTCCTACAACTACAGCACCAGAATTGTGCTGCTGAAGCAAGTCCGTTTTTTGGACTTTTTACGGGTTTAGTCGGGACTCCTGATGACGACATTTTAGCAAAAAATGTTTTTCTTAAAAAATGCATTTTCTTACATTTTCTTACATTTACGGGTTTAGTCGGGACTCCTGATGACGTTTTGAGACATCTCCTACAACTACAGCACCAGAATTGTGCTGCTGAAGCAAGTCCGTTTTTTTGGAATTTTTTTTTGTAAAAAAAAAGTTTTCCCAAAAAAAGCATTTTATGCCATTTTTAGGTTTTGTAGGGACTCCTGATGACGTTTTGAGACATCTCCTACAACTACAGCACCAGAATTGTACTGCTGAAGCAAGTCCGTTTTTTGGCATTTTTACGACAGGGTCCCCCCTTACGACATTTTAGCAAAAAATGTTTTTCTTAAAAAATGCATTTTCTTACATTTACGGGTTTAGTCCGGACTCCTGATGACGTTTTGAGACATCTCCTACAACTACAGCACCAGAATTGTGCTGCTGAAGCAAGTCCGTTTTTTGTAATTTTTACGACAGGGTACCCCCTTACGACATTTTAGCAAAAAATGTTTTTCTTAAAAAATGCATTTTCTTACATTTTCTTACATTTACGGGTTTAGTCGGGACTCCTGATGACGTTTTGAGACATCTCCTACAACTACAGCACCAGAATTGTGCTGCTGAAGCAAGTCTGTTTTTTGGACTTTTTACGACAGGGTCCCCCCTTACGACATTTTAGCAAAAAATGTTTTTCGTAAAAATTGCATTTTCTTACATTTTCTTACATTTACGGGTTTAGTCGGGACTCCTGATGACGTTTTGAGACATCTCCTACAACTACAGCACCAGAATTGTGCTGCTGAAGCAAGTCCGTTTTTTTGAATTTTTTTTACGACATTTTGCAAAAAAAATTTTTTCCGTAAAATATGCATTTTCTTCTAATTTCTTCCATTTTCGGGTTTAGTCGGGACTCCTGATGACGTTTTGAGACATGTCCTACAACTACAGCACCAGAATTGTGCTGCTGAAGCAAGTCCGTTTTTTGGACTTTTTACGACAGGGTCCCCCCTTACGACATTTTAGCAAAAAATGTTTTTCTTAAAAAATGCATTTTCTTACATTTTATTACATTAACGGGTTTAGTCGGGACTCCTGATGACGTTTTGAGACATCTCCTACAACTACAGCACCAGAATTGTGCTGCTGAAGCAAGTCCGTTTTTTTGGAATTTTTTTTTGTAAAAAAAAAGTTTTCCCAAAAAAAGCATTTTATGCCATTTTTAGGTTTTGTAGGGACTCCTGATGACGTTTTGAGACATCTCCTACAACTACAGCACCAGAATTGTACTGCTGAAGCAAGTCCGTTTTTTGGCATTTTTACGACAGGGTCCCCCCTTACGACATTTTAGCAAAATATGTTTTTCTTAAAAAATGCATTTTCTTACATTTTCTTACATTTACGGGTTTAGTCGGGACTCCTGATGACGTTTTGAGACATCTCCTACAACTACAGCACCAGAATTGTGCTGCTGAAGCAAGTCCGTTTTTTGGAATTTTTACGACATACCCCCTTACGACATTTTAGCAAAAATGTTTTTCTTAAAAAATGAATTTTCTTACATTTTCTTACATTTACGGGTTTAGTCGGGACTCCTGATGACGTTTCGAGACATCTCCTACAACTACAGCACCAGAATTGTGCTGCCGAAGCAAGTCCGTTTTTTTGAATTTTTTTTACGACATTTTGCAAAATATTTTTTTTCCGTAAAATATGCATTTTCTTCTAATTTCTTCCATTTTCGGGTTTAGTCGGGACGCCTGATGACTTTTTGAGACATCTCCTACAACTACAGCACCAGAATTGTGCTGCTAAAGCAAGTACGTTTTTTGGAATTTTTACGACAGGGTCCCCCCTTACGACATTTTAGCAAAAAATGTTTTTCTTAAAAAATGCATTTTCTTACATTTTCTTACATTTACGGGTTTAGTCGGGACTCCTGATGACGTTTTGAGACATCTCCTACAACTACAGCACCAGAATTGTACTGCTGATGCAAGTCTGTTTTTTGGAATTTTTACGACAGGGTACCCCCTTACGACATTTTAGCAAAAAATGTTTTTCTTCAAAAATGCATTTTCTTACATTTACGGGTTTAGTCGGGACTCCTGATGACGTTTTGAGACATCTCCTACAACTACAGCACCAGAATTGTGCTGCTGAAGCAAGTCTGTTTTTTGAATTTTTTTTTGTAAAAAAAAAGTTTCCCAAAAAAAGCTTTTTATGCCATTTTTAGGTTTTGTAGGGACTCCTGATGACGTTTTGAGACATCTCCTACAACTACAGCACCAGAATTGTGCTGCTGAAGCAAGTCCGTTTTTTGGAATTTTTACGACAGGGTCCCCCCTTACGACATTTTAGCAAAAAATGTTTTTCTTAAAAAATGCATTTTCTTACATTTACGGGTTTAGTCGGGACTCCTGATGACGTTTTGAGACATCTCCTACAACTACAGCACCAGAATTGTGCTGCTGAAGCATGTCCGTTTTTTTGAATTTTTTTTACGTCATTTTGCAAAATATTTTTTTTTCCGTAAAATATGCATTTTCTTCTAATTTCTTCCATTTTCGGGTTTAGTCGGGACTCCTGATGACGTTTTGAGACATCTGCTACAACTACAGCACCGGAATTGTGCTGCTGAAGCAAGTCCGTTTTTTGGAATTTTTACGACAGGGTCCCCCCTTACGACATTTTAGCAAAAAAGATTTTTCTTAAAAAATGCATTTTCTTACATTTTCTTACATTTACGGGTTTAGTCGGGACTCCTGATGACGTTTTGAGACATCTCCTACAACTACAGCACCAGAATTGTGCTGCTGAAGCAAGTCCGTTTTTTGGAATTTTTTTTTGTAAAAAAAAAAGTTTTCCCAAAAAAAGCATTTTATGCCATTTTTAGGTTTTGTAGGGACTCCTGATGACGTTTTGAGACATCTCCTACAACTACAGCACCAGAATTGTACTGCTGAAGCAAGTCCGTTTTTTGGCATTTTTACGACAGGGTCCCCCCTTACGACATTTTAGCAAAAAATGTTTTTCTTAAAAAATGCATTTTCTTACATTTACGGGTTTAGTCCGGACTCCTGATGACGTTTTGAGACATCTCCTACAACTACAGCACCAGAATTGTGCTGCTGAAGCAAGTCCGTTTTTTGTAATTTTTACGACAGGGTACCCCCTTACGACATTTTAGCAAAAAATGTTTTTCTTAAAAAATGCATTTTCTTACATTTTCTTACATTTACGGGTTTAGTCGGGACTCCTGATGACGTTTTGAGACATCTCCTACAACTACAGCACCAGAATTGTGCTGCTGAAGCAAGTCTGTTTTTTGGACTTTTTACGACAGGGTCCCCCCTTATGACATTTTAGCAAAAAATGTTTTTCTTAAAAAAATAATTTTCTTACATTTTCTTACATTTACGGGTTTAGTCGGGACTCCTGATGACGTTTTGAGACATCTCCTACAACTACAGCACCAGAATTTGCTGCTGAAGCAAGTCCGTTTTTTGGCATTTTTACGACAGGGTCCCCCCTTACGACATTTTAGCAAAAAATGTTTTTCGTAAAAATTGCATTTTCTTACATTTTCTTACATTTACGGGTTTAGTCGGGACTCCTGATGACGTTTTGAGACATCTCCTACAACTACAGCACCAGAATTGTGCTGCTGAAGCAAGTCCGTTTTTTTTAATTTTTTTAACGACATTTTGCAAAATATTTTTTTTCCGTAAAATATGCATTTTCTTCTAATTCCTTCCATTTTCGGGTTTAGTCGGGACTCCTGATGACGTTTTGAGACATGTCCTACAACTACAGCACCAGAATTGTGCTGCTGAAGCAAGTCCGTTTTTTGGACTTTTTACGGGTTTAGTCGGGACTCCTGATGACGACATTTTAGCAAAAAATGTTTTTCTTAAAAAATGCATTTTCTTACATTTTCTTACATTTACGGGTTTAGTCGGGACTCCTGATGACGTTTTGAGACATCTCCTACAACTACAGCACCAGAATTGTGCTGCTGAAGCAAGTCCGTTTTTTTGGAATTTTTTTTTGTAAAAAAAAAGTTTTCCCAAAAAAAGCATTTTATGCCATTTTTAGGTTTTGTAGGGACTCCTGATGACGTTTTGAGACATCTCCTACAACTACAGCACCAGAATTGTACTGCTGAAGCAAGTCCGTTTTTTGGCATTTTTACGACAGGGTCCCCCCTTACGACATTTTAGCAAAAAATGTTTTTCTTAAAAAATGCATTTTCTTACATTTACGGGTTTAGTCCGGACTCCTGATGACGTTTTGAGACATCTCCTACAACTACAGCACCAGAATTGTACTGCTGAAGCAAGTCCGTTTTTTGGCATTTTTACGACAGGGTCCCCCCTTACGACATTTTAGCAAAAAATGTTTTTCTTAAAAAATGCATTTTCTTACATTTACGGGTTTAGTCCGGACTCCTGATGACGTTTTGAGACATCTCCTACAACTACAGCACCAGAATTGTGCTGCTGAAGCAAGTCCGTTTTTTGTAATTTTTACGACAGGGTACCCCCTTACGACATTTTAGCAAAAAATGTTTTTCTTAAAAAATGCATTTTCTTACATTTTCTTACATTTACGGGTTTAGTCGGGACTCCTGATGACGTTTTGAGACATCTCCTACAACTACAGCACCAGAATTGTGCTGCTGAAGCAAGTCTGTTTTTTGGACTTTTTACGACAGGGTCCCCCCTTATGACATTTTAGCAAAAAATGTTTTTCTTAAAAAAATAATTTTCTTACATTTTCTTACATTTACGGGTTTAGTCGGGACTCCTGATGACGTTTTGAGACATCTCCTACAACTACAGCACCAGAATTTGCTGCTGAAGCAAGTCCGTTTTTTGGCATTTTTACGACAGGGTCCCCCCTTACGACATTTTAGCAAAAAATGTTTTTCGTAAAAATTGCATTTTCTTACATTTTCTTACATTTACGGGTTTAGTCGGGACTCCTGATGACGTTTTGAGACATCTCCTACAACTACAGCACCAGAATTGTGCTGCTGAAGCAAGTCCGTTTTTTTTAATTTTTTTAACGACATTTTGCAAAATATTTTTTTTCCGTAAAATATGCATTTTCTTCTAATTCCTTCCATTTTCGGGTTTAGTCGGGACTCCTGATGACGTTTTGAGACATGTCCTACAACTACAGCACCAGAATTGTGCTGCTGAAGCAAGTCCGTTTTTTGGACTTTTTACGGGTTTAGTCGGGACTCCTGATGACGACATTTTAGCAAAAAATGTTTTTCTTAAAAAATGCATTTTCTTACATTTTCTTACATTTACGGGTTTAGTCGGGACTCCTGATGACGTTTTGAGACATCTCCTACAACTACAGCACCAGAATTGTGCTGCTGAAGCAAGTCCGTTTTTTTGGAATTTTTTTTTGTAAAAAAAAAGTTTTCCCAAAAAAAGCATTTTATGCCATTTTTAGGTTTTGTAGGGACTCCTGATGACGTTTTGAGACATCTCCTACAACTACAGCACCAGAATTGTACTGCTGAAGCAAGTCCGTTTTTTGGCATTTTTACGACAGGGTCCCCCCTTACGACATTTTAGCAAAAAATGTTTTTCTTAAAAAATGCATTTTCTTACATTTACGGGTTTAGTCCGGACTCCTGATGACGTTTTGAGACATCTCCTACAACTACAGCACCAGAATTGTGCTGCTGAAGCAAGTCCGTTTTTTGTAATTTTTACGACAGGGTACCCCCTTACGACATTTTAGCAAAAAATGTTTTTCTTAAAAAATGCATTTTCTTACATTTTCTTACATTTACGGGTTTAGTCGGGACTCCTGATGACGTTTTGAGACATCTCCTACAACTACAGCACCAGAATTGTGCTGCTGAAGCAAGTCTGTTTTTTGGACTTTTTACGACAGGGTCCCCCCTTACGACATTTTAGCAAAAAATGTTTTTCGTAAAAATTGCATTTTCTTACATTTTCTTACATTTACGGGTTTAGTCGGGACTCCTGATGACGTTTTGAGACATCTCCTACAACTACAGCACCAGAATTGTGCTGCTGAAGCAAGTCCGTTTTTTGGACTTTTTACGACAGGGTCCCCCCTTACGACATTTTAGCAAAAAATGTTTTTCTTAAAAAATGCATTTTCTTACATTTTATTACATTAACGGGTTTAGTCGGGACTCCTGATGACGTTTTGAGACATCTCCTACAACTACAGCACCAGAATTGTGCTGCTGAAGCAAGTCCGTTTTTTTGGAATTTTTTTTTGTAAAAAAAAAGTTTTCCCAAAAAAAGCATTTTATGCCATTTTTAGGTTTTGTAGGGACTCCTGATGACGTTTTGAGACATCTCCTACAACTACAGCACCAGAATTGTACTGCTGAAGCAAGTCCGTTTTTTGGCATTTTTACGACAGGGTCCCCCCTTACGACATTTTAGCAAAAAATGTTTTTCTTAAAAAATGCATGTTCTTACATTTTCTTACAATTACGGGTTTAGTCGGGACTCCTGATGACGTTTTGAGACATCTCCTACAACTACAGCACCAGAATTGTGCTGCTAAAGCAAGTACGTTTTTTGGAATTTTTACGACAGGGTCCCCCCTAACGACATTTTAGCAAAATATGTTTTTCTTAAAAAATGCATTTTCTTACATTTTCTTACATTTACGGGTTTAGTCGGGACTCCTGATGACGTTTTGAGACATCTCCTACAACTACAGCACCAGAATTGTGCTGCTGAAGCAAGTCCGTTTTTTGGAATTTTTACGACATACCCCCTTACGACATTTTAGCAAAAATGTTTTTCTTAAAAAATGAATTTTCTTACATTTTCTTACATTTACGGGTTTAGTCGGGACTCCTGATGACGTTTCGAGACATCTCCTACAACTACAGCACCAGAATTGTGCTGCCGAAGCAAGTCCGTTTTTTTGAATTTTTTTTACGACATTTTGCAAAATATTTTTTTTCCGTAAAATATGCATTTTCTTCTAATTTCTTCCATTTTCGGGTTTAGTCGGGACGCCTGATGACTTTTTGAGACATCTCCTACAACTACAGCACCAGAATTGTGCTGCTAAAGCAAGTACGTTTTTTGGAATTTTTACGACAGGGTCCCCCCTTACGACATTTTAGCAAAAAATGTTTTTCTTAAAAAATGCATTTTCTTACATTTTCTTACATTTACGGGTTTAGTCGGGACTCCTGATGACGTTTTGAGACATCTCCTACAACTACAGCACCAGAATTGTACTGCTGATGCAAGTCTGTTTTTTGGAATTTTTACGACAGGGTACCCCCTTACGACATTTTAGCAAAAAATGTTTTTCTTCAAAAATGCATTTTCTTACATTTACGGGTTTAGTCGGGACTCCTGATGACGTTTTGAGACATCTCCTACAACTACAGCACCAGAATTGTGCTGCTGAAGCAAGTCTGTTTTTTGAATTTTTTTTTGTAAAAAAAAAGTTTCCCAAAAAAAGCTTTTTATGCCATTTTTAGGTTTTGTAGGGACTCCTGATGACGTTTTGAGACATCTCCTACAACTACAGCACCAGAATTGTGCTGCTGAAGCAAGTCCGTTTTTTGGAATTTTTACGACAGGGTCCCCCCTTACGACATTTTAGCAAAAAATGTTTTTCTTAAAAAATGCATTTTCTTACATTTACGGGTTTAGTCGGGACTCCTGATGACGTTTTGAGACATCTCCTACAACTACAGCACCAGAATTGTGCTGCTGAAGCATGTCCGTTTTTTTGAATTTTTTTTACGTCATTTTGCAAAATATTTTTTTTTCCGTAAAATATGCATTTTCTTCTAATTTCTTCCATTTTCGGGTTTAGTCGGGACTCCTGATGACGTTTTGAGACATCTGCTACAACTACAGCACCGGAATTGTGCTGCTGAAGCAAGTCCGTTTTTTGGAATTTTTACGACAGGGTCCCCCCTTACGACATTTTAGCAAAAAAGGTTTATCTTAAAAAATGCATTTTCTTACATTTTCTTACATTTACGGGTTTAGTCGGGACTCCTGATGACGTTTTGAGACATCTCCTACAACTATAGCACCAGAATTGTGCTGCTGAAGCAAGTCTGTTTTTTGAAAAAAATTTTGTAAAAAAAAAGTTTCCCAAAAAAAGCTTTTTATGCCATTTTTAGGTTTTGTAGGGACTCCTGATGACGTTTTGAGACATCTCCTACAACTACAGCACCAGAATTGTGCTGCTGAAGCAAGTCCGTTTTTTGGCATTTTTACGACAGGGTCCCCCCTTACGACATTTTAGCAAAAAATGTTTTTCTTCAAAAATGCATTTTCGTACATTTTCTTACATTTACGGGTTTAGTCGGGACTCCTGATGACGTTTTGAGACATCTCCTACAACTACAGCACCAGAATTGTGCTGCTGAAGCAAGTCCGTTTTTTTGAATTTTTTTTACGACATTTTGCAAAAAAAATTTTTTCCGTAAAATATGCATTTTCTTCTAATTTCTTCCATTTTCGGGTTTAGTCGGGACTCCTGATGACGTTTTGAGACATCTCCTACAACTACAGCACCAGAATTGTGCTGCTGAAGCAAGTCCGTTTTTTTGAATTTTATTGACGACATTTTGCAAAATATTTTTTTTCCGTAAAATATGCATTTTCTTCTAATTTCTTCCATTTTCGGGTTTAGTCGGGACTCCTGATGACGTTTTGAGACATCTCCTACAACTACAACACCAGAATTGCACAATTATATAACAAGCTCTAAATGAAATTTGATGCATCTGTTCCACAATAACTACATATGTACAGGCTCTAGACATTGTAATAACAACCAATTTAAAAAAATACATTTTACTAACTTGAATCTGATGAATCCAGTCCAATGAAACAAATAGATGTTTGTTCGAAGGAAAACATGAGAGGTTGTGTGAGTTCATGGCCAGAAGGCGTGACTTATAAACAAATGTACGATCCAATAGCCTTGTGAGACTGAACAATAGGACCCAATGATTGTAAATGTGGTAAAAAAAAAAAAAAATCAAAAAAAAAATCTGGGTGTTGTTGATAAACGGTTTTCGCCTTGCATAGGAGAGTTTTAACTTGCACTTACAGATGTAACGACCAACGGTAGTTACAGACAGTGGGTTTCTGAAGTGTTCCTGAGCCCATGTGGTGATATCCTTTACACACTGATGTCGCTTGTTGATGCAGTAAAGCCTGAGGGATCGAAGGTCACGGGCTTAGCTGCTTATGTGTAGTGATTTCTCCAGATTCTCTGAACCCTTTGATGATATTACGGACCGTAGATGGAATTTTAGGTCAGGCTGATCAATTAACTACATTTTTTTAGAGATAAAACTTTTTATATCAGTCAAATTTGACGAGAACACAACACAAGGGTAGAATGTATACTATCCATGTATAGAGAAAATACTTCAGGCAGTGATGCATTGGAGGGAATACAACCTGTTTGAGCCCACTGCAACAAGCCAGCTATTACTACCACATTCACCCAGTGTTGTATAATTGCAACAATTATAGAACAAGCTCTAAATGAAATTTGATGCATCTGTTCCACAATAATTACATATGTACATGCTCTAGACATTGTAATAACAACCAAAAAAATATATAAAATACATTTTACTGACTTGAATCTGATGAATCCAGTCCAATGAAACAAATAGATATAGTTTGAAGGAAAACATGAGAGGTTGTGTGAGTTCATGGCCAGAAGGCGTGACTTATAAACAAATGTACGATCCATTAGCCTTGTGAGACTGAACAATAGGACCCAATGATTGTAAATGTGGTAAAAAAAAAAAAAATCTGGGTGTTGTTGATAAACGGTTTTTGCCTTGCATAGGAGAGTTTTAACTTGCACTTACAGATGCAACGACCAACGGTAGTTACCGACAGTGGGTTTCTGAAGTGTTCCTGAGCCCATGTGGTGATATCCTTTACACACTGATGTCGCTTGTTGATGCAGTACAGCCTGAGGGATCGAAGGTCACGGGCTTAGCTGCTTACGTGCAGTGATTTCTCCAGATTCTCTGAACCCTTTGATGATATTACGGACCGTAGATGGAATTTTCGGTCAGGCTGATCAATTAACTACATTTTTTAGAGATAAAACTTTTAAATCAGTGGAATTTGACCAGAACACAACACAAGGGTAGAATGTATACTATCCATGTATAGAGCAAATACTTCAGGCAGTGATGTAGTGAATACAACCTGTTTGAACCCACTGCAACAAGCCAGCTATTTTGACCACCACATTCACCCAGTGTTGTATAATTGCAACAATTATAGAACAAGCTCTAAATGAAATTTGATGCATCTGTTCCACAATAACTACATATGTACATGCTCTAGACATTGTAATAACAACCAAAAAAATATATAAAATACATTTTACTGACTTGAATCTGATGAATCCAGTCCAATGAAACAAATAGATATAGTTTGAAGGAAAACATGAGAGGTTGTGTGAGTTCATGGCCAGAAGGCGTGACTTATAAACAAATGTACGATCCAATAGCCTTGTGAGACTGAACAATAGGACCCAATGATTGTAAATGTGGTAAAAAAAAAAAAAAAATTCAGGGTGTTGTTGATAAACGGTTTTCGCCTTTCATAGGAGAGTTTTAACTTGCACTTACAGATGTAACGACCAACGGTAGTTACCGACAGTGGGTTTCTGAAGTGTTCCTGAGCCCATGTGGTGATATTCTTTACACACTGATGTCGCTTGTTGATGCAGTACAGCCTGAGGGATCGAAGGTCACGGGCTTAGCTGCTTACGTGCAGTGATTTCTCCAGATTCTCTGAACCCTTTGATGATATTACGGACCGTAGATGGAATTTTCGGTCAGGCTGATCAATTAACTACATTTTTTAGAGATAAAACTTTTAAATCAGTGAAATTTGACCAGAACACAACACAAGGGTAGAATGTATACTATCCATGTATAGAGAAAATACTTCAGCCAGTGATGTAGTGGAGGGAATACAACCTGTTTGAGCCCACTGCAACAAGCCAGCTATTTTGACCACCACATTCACCCAGTGTTGTATAATTGCAACAATTATAGAACAAGCTCTAAATGAAATTTGATGCATCTGTTCCACAATAACTACATATGTACATGCTCTAGACATTGTAATAACAACCAAAAAAAAATATAAAATACATTTTACTGACTTGAATCTGATGAATCCAGTCCAATGAAACAAATAGATATAGTTTGAAGGAAAACATGAGAGGTTGTGTGAGTTCATGGCCAGAAGGCGTGACTTATAAACAAATGTACGATCCATTAGCCTTGTGAGACTGAACAATAGGACCCAATGACTATGTAAATGTGGTTAAAAAAAAAATCTAAAATATATAACAGATTGTTTTTTAGGATGGTTAAAGGTAATAATGTAATTTTACAACAAGGGGTGTTACAGGGTTAAGGTCATGTTAGCTCCAAACTAAACAAAATTGATGCTAACCCACATTTTTGTTATCTTTTCCTCTAAAGAAGAATTTGATTAAGAACCGAATCGTTAAGCAGAATCAAAAGTGGAATTGGACCGTGAAAAGATTCCTATCAACTCCCATCTACACTCTTTTTAATTTTTATTGCCAATCTTGAGCTAACAAAAGGTTAATGCGACACAGATTCTTTATCGTTTCTCTTTTTCCCCTCACACACTTTCTTCCTCATTCTCCGTCAACATCTTTCAGGCACATACCAGGTATGTTCAAGAACATGAGATTTGTGAGGGCCCTAATATGGTGATGTCTAGTTTGGCGTCAGAATAATGCTGACAGTCAGCAAAAAAAAACGTGTTATGGACCAGGCCTGCCCACTTTTTGGGTCGTCCTCTTGGAGCAGACCTGGGCATTCTACGGCTCGCGGGCCACATCCGGCCCTTTGTGCGCGTTAGGCCAATCATAAATTACAAAATAAATTTTAAAAAGTATCTATGTCGAGTGTGCAATACAACGGTGCTGCTTTTGTTTTAATAAGCGTTATTTGTATTACTTCCGTGTGGACTATGCTCGTGCGCGATTGTGAGTGAATGTGAACACTTTTTGCCAAATTTCACACTCCCAGAGATAAAGCTGTCAGGACAAGTTTCGTCATTTCTCACAAAATCCCCAGAAAAAGTAAGGCGTTTTCTGACAAAGAGTTTATTAAGGAGTGCTTATTGGACTCTGTTGCGCAAGAGGGGCGCATTTGAGAACGTGTCACTCTCCCGACGCACTGTAACGAGGCGGATTGAGACCATCGCTGGAAACTTGGAGCTTCAGCTGAAGAACTGAACGGCCGACTTTGACTGTTTTTCGCTGGCTTTGGATGAGAGCCGCGATGTGCTTGACACCGCCCAGCTGCTCATCTTCTTACGTGGGATAACTGCAGACTTTCAAATCGTGGAGGAGCTGGCAGCCATGCAGTCAATTAAAGAGACAACCACAGGTA